>NW_020174096.1:3104361-3112023 GCF_003031525.2 Neophocaena asiaeorientalis asiaeorientalis | reverse complement strand
AAGGGGAAAAACCCAAAAAGGGGGGGGCCCCCCGACCCAAAAAAAAAAAAAAAAAAAAAAGAGGTCTCTAAACACATACCAATAAAAAGAACAATCACAGCCTCCAATACTTCCTGAGAACATCCTATGTGCCGGGCACCAGTGTAGGCAATTTTCATATATTAACTCATTTAATCCTCATGTCAATGCTGAGGTTGATACCCAAGGTACCTACTATTATTTTCCGTTTTACACACAATGTGAAATTAACAGGTTAAAAATAGATCTCTGTCATACAATGGTGGAGCTGCAAATAACTTCAGAGATCAATCCTCCCCATTTTACAGGTGAAGTAAATGTTTATGTGTTCTACTCCACGGAAAGATTTTGTCATTTTTGAACATATTCCCCAAATAAGGCACATGTACCCTGATTTTGCTAACCGTGAGTTCTGACACCTGTAACCTCTAGCCCAGCTATGTCATACCAGGGAAGTGACACTTCCTATAATAATCTCAAACTCCATAATCCATCACATGTACTTTGAAGGTACTAAAGGGAAACGTGTTACAATAACCAAACACACCTAGTGTATATCCCAAGGCTTGCCTAAATATTTCCCATTTATGCTATTTTGAGAACTGGCTTCCAGCCCAGTTCTGACAACAGTGTTCAAGCTTAAGTGGAAGGCCATGTGAGCATGGTAACTGAAAATACAATTTTCCCCCCAAAGGGCTATTAGAGTTTATTTTCTTGTGTGTGTGAGATCTCCTTTTGAGCATTTATGAAATATGGATTCTGCAATTGTCTCACTTACTGGAAAAAAATGTGTGTCCTATTAGGTTTCTAGAGGACTATGGTATGTCAACTCTAATTAGCCTGCCCTCAGAAGATTCTGGGGAAGCTGGGTCCAGGAGCCCCTCTTAGCCTACCTCTCCATAGCAACCGCCTCACTCTAGGCAAAGGCACTAACAGTTTTCTCTACTCAACCCTGGTGACGTTAGTTGCATTAGTGAGCTCAGGGTCCTAGACAACAGCAGTCACCACAGAGCTGTCTGAGGCCAGCTCGAGGGGCAGCAGGAACTCAGTTCCTGGACAGAATCCCACTGTGTTTTTGGATTAGAGCCCTTGGTGGTATAGCTCCATCTCTGGGCATAGCCCATCTTGGGCCCACTGGCCGAAGACAACCTGATGCATTCATTTGGCTGGAATGTTCTGAGCAAGATGGTAATCAAATTTCAATGACTTGGATGAGCCTTGTCTTTCCTCCCATCCCTGCCTGTTTCTGCACCAAGTCTAAAACTTACAGGAAAGTGGAACACTTGGGATATGATATTTTCTAAGATTGAATAGCTGGCTTATATCTATTAAATTACAGTTTTCAATTAATCTACTCTATACTTCCCCCATAAACCAAGGAAAACAGCAAAGAACCAAAGAACTGGAAAGGTTTTTGAGTTCTTTTAAATTGTGCCTAAAGGTTTCTAATTCCAGTTTTGAAAAAGGAAAGGATCTTGGTCTCGAGTCATTGAGTGTGTATGCCAAGCAAATTCATTAGGTTCTCTGATATGATAGTTGTGCTTTAGATTCTTCCAATTAGAATTATCTACTCTACTGCATAAAATAAAGTTATAACTCGGAGTTCAATCTGCAGCCATTCAATAACCCCATCAGAGAAAGCATAACATCTATCGTCAGAGTTCAATATTCATATTCATAATTCATATTCAACATTTTCACAGTTATGGGGTGAGTAACTGATCCAAGTAGTCGTTCCTCTAGTTGCGCACTTCATTACTTTATCCGTTATTGGTTAAGCCAGGAATACAGCAGCGTGTCTGTAGTCAGCCCCTTACCTCCTACTGAAACTTTGATCTGAATCCATAAGTTTAGGGGCTCAAAAAAGAGGAAAATTCCAAGTAAACTCAGAAAATATCATTTATTAAATTCTCAAAGGCTATGTATATCTATGTATATCATCACGAAGACTCCTTTGCAGGCAACTGCCTGGTGGAATGGATCAAGCAACATGTCCACAATTCTTTACTGAGGCCCAGCTGTAAACTAGTTCTAAGGTCCACAGGAAAATGGGACCAATATTGAAAAACAGGGAGCTGGTGACTCTTCATTGTGAACTTTTTTCCATTTTGCTTTGCTTTGTTTTTTCAATTCTACAGACATGGCCAGAATTTGAACCTGCGTTGCCTGGATCAGACCATGAATAACTAAATGCCTTGACTGGGAAAATGTGCCAGATCCTTGTTCTCTTCCTCCACCCCAAGAAGAGGCTGTGCTTCCTTCCAGTGAGCGGCCTAACACAATGTGGCAGTGACTTTTCCCGCATCTTCTGGCAGGAAATATGAAAAAGAATATATATGGAAAACGTGTGTGTGTACACACATGTGCGTGCGTGCATGTGTGCATGTGTGTAATGGGGTCTTTTTCTCAAATGATTTTTCTGTCTTTGAGCCTCCAGGGTAGAACAGTACTAACCAATCCAGCTCTGTTTATTTGCTAGGTCTAGGATTCATTTTCAAATTGGTGTTTCAAAGCCTATTTTCAACAAGCTTTTTTAGTTATTCTGCCAATCAGGTTCAAAGCAATAAAACAGAGTAAGAATGCGTCCTTGAAGGCGGAATTTGCTCCTATACTCTTAATGCTTTAATTGCTCAGAATAAGGGTGTGGTGAAAGGACATTAAAAAGAAAGTTCAGCTTAAAAATGAGAATACAGAAGGAAGGAAATATAATCTGGAGGTAGATTTAGATGAGGATTAGCAGCTGCCCTGTCTCCTCTGATGAAGGGCTTAACTAACAGTAAGAAGAACTGAGGATACATCTTAAGAAAAAACTTCCTATTTTAAGTCCTGGCAATGTCTTACCAAAAGGGGTTGCCCAGTGTACCTCTGGGGTTTTTGTTTGTTTTGTTTTGTTTTTTTAGCGTGATGTTGTTTTTGTAAATTGGGTTTTTGTTTTATTATTCATTCTAAACTGTAGAAGTTTTAGACTTCTATGTTTTTTCATCATTACCCAAGTAATGCATGTTTATTGTAGAAAAAAGGTGGAAAATACTGATAATAATGAGAAAAAAATTATCTGTAATTCCACCACCCAGAGACAAACACTGTTATTCTGGGGCATGTGTTTTCAGACATTTTTCTCTGGGAGACTGGTTAAGTAAATGCTGGTACAGTCATAAAATGTAGCTACTAAGAATGATACATACATGATACACTGACTTTGGACCTTGGCCTCACTCAGTATTTATCCAAAACCTGCTCTTTGGTTTTATCTCTGGCCTTGGCCTTGAAGACAACCTTGAAGTCCTGCATGTTCAGTGATTGTGTGATAGAACAGATTACCATTACATCTAGCTGACAATAATGTCAGTAACTTGAATAAGACATAATCAAATTTCCAGCTGATATCTGAATATTCACCTAAAATTATACAGAAGCCTTGTTCAAGGCTTCTGGTACAGCTTTCTCCCTATGATCACCACATGTTTACATACATACAGAAAAGAGAAGTAGTAAAAAGAGGAAACATGCTTAGGGATTAGTAGTCAGGGCCATAATTCCATTTTCTTGAGATCTGTGTTCTTTAGAAACATGTCCTATCACAGAGTAATTATCCTCTTTTATAATCTATGTAACATGCATCTGTGTGCGTGCACACACACATACACATGAAATACACAAATAGGCATTTCTTGACATTTGAAACCATTTCCAGGTTGGCTCAATTTCAGTTAATCATATTAAAATGTCAAGAAAACTAGTATTAAAGATACAATCTGGTCCTTCTTTACTTGTTCTTAAAAAAAAAAAAAAGATATGGCAGGGAGCATCTGACTGCTTCCTTCCTTTCAGCAGACAGTCTAATTATGTCTTTATGCCTTTACTCAAGCAATATATTTTATCATGTATAAAAAGATGGAGAGGTGGAGGATCTCAAACTTATATGAGAAAGTGTGGCCATGTGTGCTAGTTTTCCCTGAGGTTTAAAATGCTAGGGCAAGGCCACCGAGAGAGACACTTGTGGGTTTCTCATCTCTGAGTCATCTTGGGGGTGCCAGTAGCATTTGAGATGTTACGCCAAAAAATTATTAGGAAGCAAAACATTAAAATCACTCCCATGTGAGTGCGAAACTCAATCTTCTTAACTGTTGAAGGAGAGATGTTTCCTTTACAATTCCACCATTTTCAGTGCCAATAATTGCACACTGGATTAAAAGACTGATGAGGAATGGAATTGGGAACCTGGAGATAATTTAAGAATAGCTTATGTAACTAGACCCAGTCTTTGAAGAAGAACTCGAAGGGGGAGGTCTTCAATGATATTAAGTCTTGACCACAATTCCTTGGACACCACCACAGAAAAAGAAAACACCACTTATGTTTACATGGCATTTGAAAATTCAGCTATGTCAGCTTGAGTTAATTTTTCCAGCCATTTTCACAGGTGATTTCAGTCACTAATTAATTGGCAAATGTTCAATTCCCATCCACTCTAGTGATCTAGGTCAAGAGAAAAAAAACATGTCAATGTAGCCTGTAAAGAAAGAATTAGAGAACTCCTTCATCACTCTGTAAGACATATTCCTTTGCTATAGTGAATCAAATAACACTTAGCATGATCAACTCACAGTTTAGAAGTAGGTGTACTTCCTACTTTATATGTAGCCTTATGTTTTAAATCTGATTTAAGACAAATTCCTGGAGTTCAAGGGCTTTGTTCTAAAGAGTTTAGAAAGCAAAATAAATAGATAGAGGATGATGATGAAGATGATAGGTAGGTAGGTAGGTAGGTAGGTAGGCAGATAAGAAGATAGATAGATAGGACATAGGAACCATCTACAGAATAGACCCCAGGTTAAAAAAAATTACAATTTTCTCCAAATTCATTAATGTGTTATCCATTCATTCTACACACTTTATTTAATGCCAGTCCCTGTTCTAGGCATTGAAGATGAAATGGTGATCCAGAAAACAAATATTTTTCTCTGCCCTCATTGGGCCTTCTAGTCTAATGGAGGATATTGCCAATAAATAGATAATCTTACAAACAAATACAAAATTCAACACTGGGTCAAGTAACCACAAGTGAGAGGAAAACAGATAGGAGGATCTGAAAAAGTCAGAGGGGTCAGAGAAGTCTTCTCTGAGAAGTGATCATTGAGGAGATATCTGAAAGGAAAAAACGACAGGCAATGACTACGTAAAAACAGGAATGAAGGCTATCCCAAGGAGAGAGACCAGCATGTGCAAAGAGGCTGTGAGGTGGGAGAAAGCAAAGAGAGTAGGGATTAAGAGAAAGCCAGTGGAACACTGGAAAACAGGGGGTAGGATACAAGATAGAGCCAGTGAGCCCATGCTGAGGAGTTTTGTCTGTACCTTAAGAGCAATGGGAAGTCACTGAAAGAATTTAAGCAGGAGGGTGATGTGGTCAGAATTACTTTTTTGTAACAATTAGTCTGAATTCAGTGTGAAGACTGGATTAGAGGGGACCCAGAGGGGCTATGGGGAAACCAGCTAGAATATCAGGAAGAAGCTGTGGCTATTATCTGGCGATGATGGTAGCGTACATCAAATTGTACCAGTGGAGCTGGATTGAAGGAAAAATCACTAGGATTTCAATTAGATTTGAAGAAGGAAAGGGGCGTAAAGAATAAGCATATGCAGTAAAACTAATGGCTTTTGGTGCAGGGAGGGAGGGTTAAAACAACAGTAATACTTTACAAGGCCAAATACTGCTCATGACTCAGGCAACTGGCATTCAAAATCTAAATAAGTCTAAATCCAGGATTGTGATTACTTTATGTTGCTCTGAGGCCTTACACTTGCTTCCCAGAGCTAATGTAAGACAAAATTCTAAGAAACCATGGGCATGCTACTTCTGGTTATGATATAGAAAGCCATAAAGATGATCACTTTTATCATAACAAAAGAAAATCATACGTAAACTAAAAATTCTATTTTTCTTTTCTTCTTAAAAGCCTTCAAAGTCTACTAGACACACACATAAGTCTAAGTAAACTATTTCCAAAGAGGGACATGCCCTTGGAAGAAGAGCAAAAAAATGGTGATTCTTTTCATACTTGGGGCAAATTGCGTAGCCTGAGTACAGGGGGATGGAAAAGTAAACTGGACATAGACATGGCAAGTTTTGCTGGAATGAGGAGAAAGCACCTGAACTTTTAACAACAGTGTTGGCTAGCATGAAATACTGAAATCTGGATGAGTCCCAAACACAAAAATACATCTCTCAAAACAGCAATTCTCCCCCCTGGGAATTCTGCTGAGACAGCAGCAGTTGGGGCTGGGCTGGAGGTATAGAGTGATCTCCCAGTCCCTTGTGCTACTTAGGGTCCAGAGGCCTCCTAGAGTTGAATCTGTAGGTGAAATAAAACTAACTAAAACTGCAAACAAATCCCCTTCTAGTTCAAATATTGAAAATCCCGAATTCATCAGCCCCTGAGATACGAAGCAAGAAGCTAGGAGTTAGACTAAAAGGCCAAGAGAGATCATAATCATAATCTCATTGGCAAGAGGTAAACTAAAACTAATTAAAGTTATATCCCAACCCCAGCTCAGTTAAACTCATGATAAGATCTGGATAAAATTCCCTGTCTGAGCTTCTAGACAAAGGAAAGGAGAAGCCCTCTCTGGGAAAAACAAAACAAAAAGATACAATCCAGTTTAGTCCCTATTATTCTTTTAGGCAAAATGTCTGACATATAATTAAAAATTATGAGACATACAAAGAAGAATGAAAGACCCACAATCAATAAAAGAGTCAATAGAGGCAGACCCGCTGATGACCAGATATTGCAATCAGTAGATGAGGTCTCTAAAATAACTATTTTAAATATACTAAAGAATTATGTTAAATATATAAAGATGGACAAGATGGGTGAACAGAAAGGAATTTCACCAGAGAGACTCAAGCTCTAAAGAAGACCCAAAGAGAAATTCTAGAATAGAAAACTATGATAGCTAAAAAAAAAAAAAATGTAATGAATAAGTTTAAAAGCAGAGTGGAACAAAAGAAAGATCAGTGAACTCGAAGATAAGTCAATAGAAAAGAGCCAAAGTTAAGTACACAAAGAAAAAGAATTAAAATGTCAGAGATAAGTGGGTAAATATCAAATAATCTGATGTACATGAAATTTAAATTCTGAGAGTATATTTTTTTTCTAAAATGGAACTCAATTAGAAGTCGATAATAAATTGATAACTAGAAAAACCTCAAATATTTAGAAATTAAGCCACACACTTCTAAATAATCTTTGGGTCAAAGAAGAAATGAAATAGAGTATATAAAATATTTGGTACTGAATGATAATGAAAACACAAATATCAAAATTTGTGAGATGTAGGTAAAGCAATGCTTAGAAGAAAAGTGATAGCTTTAAATGCATGTGCCAGAAAAAAAAGAAAGATTTAAAACAAAGAATAAAAGGCATAAAGATTGGCGAGGAAGAAATAATCTTTGTTTCAGGCAATATAATTATGGATGTAGAAAATGCAAAGGAATGAAAAAAACTACTATAACTACTGAGTGCATTTGCAAGGTCATAGGATAAAAATAGCAATATATAAAAATCAACTGTATTTCTTTTCTATATCCTAGCAACAAAAAAACCTGGAAAATAAAATTTAAAAAATATCATTTATAATGGC
>NW_020174096.1:3042478-3104333 GCF_003031525.2 Neophocaena asiaeorientalis asiaeorientalis | reverse complement strand
CTGCATCGGCAGGCGGACCGTCAACCACTGCACCACCAGGGAAGCCCCAACATATTTTTTTAATATATGTTTAAGCCCTCTATTATTGAAAACTACAAAAACATTGCTGAGAAAAATTCAAAATAAATGGAGAGATATACCATGTTCAATGTTCAAGGACTGAAAAATTCATTACTGCTAAGATATCTATTCTCCCTAAATTAATTTATAGATTAAAATAATCCCAAGCAAAATCTTAGCAGGTTTTTTTTTGCAGATAGTAAGACATTATAAATTTGCATTAATTAAGATATTGTGTTGGCAGGAGGAAAAGCAAATAGAAAATGGAAAAGAATAGAGTCCATACTCCACAGAGATATGATCAATAGATTTTCAACAAAATTCAGTGAACTTGATGGAGAAATAGCAATGGTGCTATAGTGTCAAATGGTGCTAGACCAAATGAATATGTGTGTAGAAAAAAACTAATGTTTATTCTTTACATTATAGCATGCAAAAAACAATTATATGGGAATGATCATGGAGTGACCATGTCAAGTGTTAGTGAGAATATGGAGCAGCTGGAACTCCCATACGTTGCTTGTGGGATTGTAAAGATACCATGACTTTGGTGAACAGTTTGGCAGGTTTTTATATAGTTCAACATACCCTACCTATGATATGACAATTTCACTCCTAGGAATATACTTAAGAGAAATGAAAGCTGATGCTTACAGAAAGACTTATATACAAATGTTCATAGCAGCTTTATTCATAATCGCCGAAAACTGTCAATGAACCAGATATCCATCAAAAAGAAAGAATAAGTCAATGGTGTTATATTCATACAATGGGTTTCTCATCAGGAATGAAAAAGAACTAAAGACACACGCAACAATATAGGTGACTATACTGAGTAAGAGAAGTTAGACACAAAAGACTATGGACTGTCCGATTTCATTTATATTACGTACAAGAACAGGCAAAACAAATATATGATGATAGAAATCAGAACTGGGTTGCCTCTGGGGGAATGAAGAAATGGACTAGAAAGTGGCACTAAAGACCTTTCATGATAATGAATATTAATGGCAACACAGGAGTAGCTGCATTCATCAAAACCCATTATACTTAGATCTGTGCATTTCACTGTAGTATGTAAGTTATTAATATAGGAAGGAGAAAAAAAGTGATCATGAAAGCAAGCACACTTAACCACATGAAAAACACACAGCTACACTAAACTGTAGAATCTATTCTCTACCCAGAATATTGAATCTATTATAAAACATGACTTCACAATGCAAGGGAAAAGCACAAAAAAAGTAATATAAAATTAAGCAAATGCTCAAAGTTTTACTTTAAAAAACAGACACACATAGAACAAGATTCTCCAAGAGATAAGTTTTTACACAGCCTGAGATATTCACCCTCCAGCAATCTGACTATGTTTGCTATCAGAGTCTGCCCAAGGGGAATTTCTTAACATTTTTATCATAAAAAATGACCAAAAAAATTTAGTGTCAGTGATCACCCTCAAAGATAATGAGTGGCAGCCTGATGGAAAGAGCTGGGCTCTGAAGCCAAGCAAACCTAAATTTACAAAGCTTGTCTGTGCCTGTGAGTTGCTCTGTGACTTAGGCTGGAATCCCTGCCTCTCTGGGCCTCAATTTCATCATCAGTAAAATGGAGAAAGGATTGTTATGAATGTTAAAGAAGACAATCTATGGGAAGCACACAGTGTCTGGCATATTGGCAATTTTCATATAAGTAGTTACTGATTATTATTAATGGAGAGAAGATAGCCTGAGAGAAAGATGGTGGAAGTAGGCAGGAGCTGAAGTTGTCAGGAGGGAGGTGTTCGTTTTCTGAGCAACCAACCCCAGTGTCACCTTTACTGATGGTTGAACCCCAGGGGGTATTCTTTGTATTAATGGAACTAGCACATCCTCCCTCAGTTGATGGCTCCAGGGGTCTGATTCTAGGTTGGCCCCTTAACACCCATGAAACCAAGCAGGATCCTATGGGGCTCTGGACATGGAAGCCTTTCTGTCCAGCCTTCCTGACCTTCCCTGAGTTACAAAGGGCAGGTTCAAACAGTTGCTAATCAGGGAAGGGTGGGGAGAGACAAGGGAGGAGCAGTCAAGAAACAATAATGCAGCCTTGGGGCAGGGTCCTGGTTCTGCCTCAAGGGATACACATAACAATATCTTTGAGTTCTTTACAAAACTTAAAAAAAAAAAAAACAACAACAAATGAAAGGTGTTAGTATTCTTCATTCCAGTTTAAAGGAACCAGAGAAGCTCATCAAGATTAGATCACCTGAAGCCAGATTAAAGGAGTACAGGTCGGGCACACACCCTAATCTTATCAGCAACCCCATCCTTGAACTACTGCTATAAAACTTCTCATCGGATCCTCCTGGGTTGGGACACACAATTTTTGAGGGCAGGAGTCCGCTGTGTCCCACTTTGCCTGGCAAAGCAATAAAGCTATTCTTTTCTACTTCACCCAAAACTCTGAGATTCAATTCGGCACAGGTGCACAGAGGCCATGTTTTCGGCATCACCCACAAAGCAAACATGCTTGTAACAAAAACAACAGGACTCAGAATGGCTACTTGGGTTTTCCATAATCTGGACATGGTTCAATATATAGTTTTTAAGGATCACAGAGACTGCACCACCAGATCAGTTCAAATCCATTCCTTCAGAAGAACATAATAAGAGTAACAATGGATTGACTATTTCAAATCACTTTTCTAAACATGAGTTTAGTGCCTCAGGATTTTTCCATGTCAGGGTCCAATTTGTACAGTCTATGTACTCGGTTCTCTGTGGGACCAGACATATCTTCATTATGTTTGCCTGTGAAATGTGAAGATAATCCCACTAGAGATTATGTGTAATCTGAGCCCAAAACAGGATTTCTCTGGTTTTATACTATTGTCATCACTTTGTCACTTCAAAGAATCTCAGAACTGCAAGGAATCCCTTTGGAGATAACGAAATCCTCTCATTTCACCACCTTTACAACTCCACCTATTGAGAACCTGTGTCCAGCTCTACCATTTCCATTGTCTTAAACCTCATTACCTCAAAAGGCCTCTTAATGCATCTATGGAGAGCTCAAATTGGAAAATTTGTCCTTAGGATGAAATAAAATCTCCCTTTCAACTATTCCCCCCAGGATTACTTATTCATTCTTAGAAGAAAACCAGGATTAACACATTTCCCCTTCCCATGGCAGTCTTCCCCTGGCCAGGAACTTCCCTGACCTCACCATCCAAACTAAGATGCTCCTTATTGTTCTCTACTTATGCCCTTGCTGTTTCCTTCAAGGCACTCATCACAATTTGCCATTGTTTTCTGTATGTCTTTTTTACAAGAGAATCTTAGCTCTTAGAGGGGCCACATTGAGCTGTCTTACTTATGGCTGGACCCCCAGCATCTGGCACATTGTGGGTGCTCAACAGATACTGGGTACATGAGTCCATGTCTTTAGACATTTTTAAACAGCTCTAGTCTCTCAGCCTTCTGTGACCTGACCATCTATCTTTATTCCTTCTGAGATTTTGCAAATTGCCGAGCCCAGAGAGCAGCAGGTAACAAATTTGAGTGGGACTGGCATAAAGTAATAAGAAGTGGAAAGGTTGTGGATCTGGCCAGAGTAAGTGCTTGGCCCAAAGGCACTCCAATTCAAAACACTTTTAACCACTAGTGAAAACCAAGCAGGACCCTATGGGCCTCCTGGGCATGGAAGCCTTTCTGTGCTCCCCATTTCTTGTTTGTAGGGAATAGGTTTCAGCCTCCATGACCTTCCCTGAGTTCCAAAGGGCAGGTACAAACAGTTGCTAATCAGGGAAGGGAGGGGATGCAGAGACAAGGGAGGAGCAGTCAAGAAACAATAGTGCAGCCTTGGGACAAGATCCTGGTTCTGCCTTGGGGAATACACATAACAGTATCTTTGAGCTCTTCTGCAGAAATAAAACCCCCAACAAATGGAAGATGTTAATTACTCGATGAAGCATTCTTTATTCCAGAGAGAAAGTCAGTTTGATAACCTCTAGAACCACAGACACTCATCAGGAGACCACCTAAGTCCAGATTAAAGGAATGCAGGTCCTGCACACACCCTGCCCCTTAGCAACCCCACCCTTGAATCATTGTTATAAAACTCCTCACGAAATCCCCCCGGGTTGGGACACACAGTTTTGAGGGAATTAGCCTTCTGTGTCCCCCTTTGCCTGACAAAGTAATAAAGCTATTCTTTTCTACTTAGCCCCAAACTCTGTCTCTGAGATTTGATTCAGCACCAGTGTACAGGGGCTGGGTTTTCAGCATCGCTAGAAATGTCGAGCATAACATGTCTGTGACTGGATCGGGCTCGCAGGCAACCATTTTACAAGGCCTCTTTCAATCCTCCCTTCCTGAACATAGTTTCCAGATCCCTTATCTCCCTCCCCTGGACATATTCCAGTGTGTCAGTGTTGCTCTTGAAGTTTGCTTCATAGACCAGGAGTCACAGCATGTGGAGCCCAGGAGACATGGGACTGTTATCTTCTGTGGTCTGGATAGTAAACGGTTCTCTGAGCAGCCCAGAAGGCATGGGGTCTCTCAGCAGATGTCCTACGTTGTTGTTGGCTCCAATTGAGTTTGCAATCAATATGCCTTTTTTTTTTTTTACCATGAGCTGATGACAAGCCACTTAATAATATTTATGAAACAGCCTAAACAAAGATCTCTGGCCTTGGAAGAATTCAGACATTTCTTGATGATGTTTTCCTTCAGCACAAGTCTTGACAAGAAGAACAGGATTCCCCAATGCCCTGATTTCCCACAGACAGATGAGGCCCAAGCAACCAATCCAACCACAAAGGAATAATCTAATCGGTTGTTCTTCCTGACCAAGGTAATTATACTAGACCAATAGTTTCCACATCCTGATGCATACTAGAATCATCTCTGGCCCCATCCCTGGAGATTCTGACGGACGAAGTCTGGGGCACACAGAATCTGTACTATCAACAAGCTCCCCAGATGATGTGGCACATCCAAGGACCAGAACTGGGGAACTGCCCTCTAGACTAGCAGCATCAGCATCACAATTCTGAAAACTCTGGAACTAAGGTCTTCTAAGTGGCAGATGTACCCTAAAATTTGAGAGCCAATGATTTAGATCAAGGTTGACAAACGTTTTACTGAAGAGTCAGATAGCAAATATTTTAGGCTTTGTGGGCCAAGAGGCAAAACTGAGGATATTTTGTTGGTACTTATATATAACTGTTGAAAATTTACAGTTGTTGGGGGCTAAACCATGCCCCATCCTCCTCCTCCCCAGAAAAGATAGATGTCCTAATTTCCAGTACCTCAGAGTGTGGCCCTGTTTGGAAATAGGGGCTTCGCAGAGGTCATCAAGTTAAGATGAGGTCATTAGAATGGACCCTAATTCAATGTGACCAGTGTCTTTATAAAAAGGGGAAATTTGTACACAGAGACAAACACATAGAGGGAAGATGTGAGACACAGGAGACCACTGCTTACAAGCCAAGGAATGCCTGAGGCTACAATAAACTAGGAACAGATCCTCCCTCACAGCCCTCAGGAGGAACCAACCCTGCTGACACCTTGATTTTGGACTAAGCCTCCATAACTGTGAGATAATAAATCTGTTGTTTAAGCCACTCAGTTTGTGATACTTTATTACGGCAGTCCTAGAAAACTAATACCCCGTTTAAAATGTAAAACAATTCTTAGCTCAAGGGCCATACAAAAACAGGCAAGCAGCAGGCTAAATAAGAACCATGGGCTGTATCTAGGCTGTGCCCCACCATATTGGCTCAACATCCTGGTAATCAATCCATTATTCATAATCTCATAGTAGACCCAGTCTTAGGTCCGCAAGTACCACTCAGATATTATCTCTTTGGAGTGGTTTTCCATAACCTCTATGCAATGTTGACCCTGTACTTCAGACGCCTTGCCAGGCTTGCTCACTGCTCTAAGAATCTGACACGTATCAACTTTCAATAATTATTCAATGAATGAATTTAAGACAGATAATCAGAAGCACTTCCAGCTAGAAGAGACTGTAGATTTCATTCATCACAGTCCTTCAGTTTTCAGAGAGGCAGCTTAAATCTACAGTGTGTCAGTGACTGCCCAAAGTAACATGGCAGAAAACCTGGGATTAAAACCCACTTGTCTAGACTCCCAAACTTACAGCCCCTTCCTCGCACCACCTATCCTGAAACATTAGCACTTAAGATACAACAGTTTATCCCCATTTTTACACGACAGACTTGCAAATAAGAAGGGATGTGTTAGCAACATAGGTGTGGTTAGCAAACTGGCCATAAAGCAGACAAAGACAGGGCTAGCAGGAGGTACACCAGAACATTCACTGAGGAAAACTCTGTGGTAGACATTTACCTGGGCTACCTACTTGCCATCCCTTTTCTGGTAACCACATCCCAATTTCATTTTGGGAAATCAGCACTTTCCCACAGTGTGTAACCATGGAAGAAGGTAATTCTTAGAGCCTACCTTCCAACTACAAAGAGAATGACCCTTCTGCACAATATCCACACAAGGGTACAGTCAGGGACCTGTATGTGCCCTAAGCTCCCTTAATGGGACACTACCTCCTAGACTCTGTAAGTCCCAAGTGACACGGGACAAGTGCATTGGTTACCGATTGCTGTATAGCAAATGACCACAAACTTAGTGTCTCAAAACAACACAAGTTTATTTATTCATAGTTCTGTAGGTCATATTCTGGGATGTTTTGGCTCAGGGCCTGTGATGATTAATTTTCTATGCCAGCTTGACTGGAGTAAGGGATGCCCATATACATGCAAAACACGATTTCTGGGTGTGTCTCTGAGGGTGTTCCTGGAAGAGATTAGCATTTGAATCAGTAAAGAAAATGACCCTCCCCAGAGTGGGTGGGCATCATCCAACTGAGGGCCCAAATAGAACAAAAAGATGGAGGAAGGGACCGGGAAGCCTATACAAGCCACTGAACCAACCTCACACACTGGGGGCAGACAACAAAAACAATGGGAACCATGAACTTGCAGCCTGCAAAAAGGAGACCCCAAACACAGTAAGTTAAACAAAATGAGAAGACAGAGAAATATGCAGCAGATGAAGGAGCAAGGTAAGAACCCACAAGACCAAACAAATGAAGAGAAAATAGGCAGTCTACCTGAAAAAGAATTCAGAGTAACGATAGAAAAGATGATCCAAAATCTTGGAAATACAATGGAAGAAATACAAGAAACGTTTAACAAGGACCTAGAAGAACTAAAGAGCAAACAAACAATGATGAACAACACAATAAATGAAATTAAAAATTCTCTAGAAGGAATCAATAGCAGAATAACTGAGGCAGAAGAATGTATAAGGGACCTGGAAGATAAAATAGTGGAAGTAACTACTGCAGAGCAGAATAAAGAAAAAAGAATGAGAAGAATTGAGGACAGTCTCAGAGACCTCTGGGACAACATGAAACACACCAACATTTGAATTATAGGGGTCCCAGAAGAACAAGACAAAGAGAAAGGGTCTGAGAAAATATTTGAAGACATTATAGTGGAAAACATCCCTAACATGGGAAAGCAAATAGTTAATCAAGTCCAGGAAGCGCAGAGTCCTAGGCAAGATAAATCCAAGGAGAAACACGCCAAGACACATATTAATCAAACTATCAAAAATTAAATACAAAGAAAAAATATTAAAAGCAACAAAGGAAAAGCAACAAATAACATATAAGGGATTCTCTATCAGGTTAACAGCTGATCCTTCAGCAGAAACTCTGCAGGCCAGAAGGGAGCAGCAGGACATATTTAAAGTAATGAAAGGGAAAAACCTACAACCAAGATCACTCTAGCTAGCAAGGATCTCATTCAGATTCGACGGAGAAATTAAAACCTTTACAGACAAGCAAAAGTTAAGAGAATTCAGCACCACCAAACCAGCTTTACAAAAAATGCTAAAGGAACTTCTCTAGGCAGGAAACAAAACAGAAGGAAAAGACCTACAAAAACACACCTAAAACAATTAAGAAAATGGGAATAGGAATATACATATCAATAATTACCTTAAATGTAAATGGATTAAATGCTCCAACCAAAAGACATAGACTGGCTGAATGGATACAAAAACAAGACCCATATATATGCTGTCTACAAGAGACCCACTTCAGACCTAGGGACACATACAGACTGAAAGTGAGGGGATGGAAAAATATTCCATGCAAATGGAAATCAAAAGAAAGCTGGAGTAGCAATACTCATATCAGATAAAACAGACTTTAAAGACTATTACAAGAGATAAGGAAGGACACTACATAGTGATCAAGGGATCAATCCAAGAAGAAGATATAACAATTATAAATATACATGCACCCAACATAGGAGCACCTCAACACATAAGGCAAATGCTAACAGCTATAAAAGAGGAAATCGACAGTAACACAATAATAGTGGGGGACTTTTAACACCTCACTTACACCAATGGACAGATCATCCATACATAAAATTAATAAGGAAACAGAAGCTTTAAATGACACAATAGACCAGATACATTTAATTGATATTTATAGGACATTCCATTCAAAAAGAGCAGATTACACATTCTTCTGAAGTGCACATGGAATATTCTGCAGGATAGATCACATCTTGGGTCACAAATCAAGCCTTGGTAAATTTAAGAAAACTGAAATCATAGCAAGCATCTTTTCCAATCACGATGCTATGAGATCAGAAATCAATTACAGGGAAAAAAACGTAAAAAACACTAACACATGAAGGCTAAACAATACTTTACTAAGTAACCAAGAGATCATTGAGGAGATCAAAAAATACCTAGAGACAAATGACAATGAAAACACGATGATCCAAAACCTATGGGATGCATGACACAATAGACCAGATACATTTAATTGATATTTATAGGACATTCCATTCAAAAAGAGCAGATTACACATTCTTCTGAAGTGCACATGGAATATTCTGCAGGATAGATCACATCTTGGGTCACAAATCAAGCCTTGGTAAATTTAAGAAAACTGAAATCATAGCAAGCATCTTTTCCAATCACGATGCTATGAGATCAGAAATCAATTACAGGGAAAAAAACGTAAAAAACACTAACACATGAAGGCTAAACAATACGTTACTAAGGAACCAAGAGATCATTGAGGAGATCAAAAAATACCTAGAGACAAATGACAATGAAAACACGATGATCCAAAACCTATGGGATGCAACAAAAGCAGTTCTAAGAGGGAAGTGTATAGCAATACAATCCTACATCAAGAAAGAAAAAAAATCTCAAATAAACAATCTAACCCTACACGTAAAGGAACTAGAGAAAGAAGAACAAACAAAACCCAAAGTTAGTAGAAGCAAAGAAATCATAAAGCTCAGAGGAGAAATAAATAAAATAGAAACAAAGAAAACAATAGCAAAGATCAATAAATCTAAAAGCGGGTTCTTTGAGAAGATAAACAAAACTGATAAACCATTAACCAGACTCATCAGGAAAAAATGGGAGAAGACTCAGATCAACAGAATTAGAAATGAAAAAGGAGAAGTAACAACTGACACTGAAGAAATACAAAGGATCATGAAAGATTACTACAAGCAATTATATGCCAATAAAATGGACAATCTGGAAGAAATGGACAAATTCTTAGAATTGCACAACCATCCGAGACTGAACCAGGAAGAAACAGAAAATATAAACAGACCAATCACAAGCACTGAAATTGAAACTGTGATTAAATATCTTCCAACAAACAAAAGCCCAGGGCCAGATGGCTTCACAGGCGAATTCTATCAAACATTTAGAGAAGAACTAGCACCTATCCCTCTCAAGCTCTTCCAAAATATTTCAGAGAGAGGAACACTCCCAAACTCATTCTACAAGGCCACCATCACCCTGATACCAAAACCGGACAAAGATGTCACAAAAAAGGAAAACTACAGGCCAATATCACTTATGAACATAGATGCAAAAATCCTCAACAAAATACTAGCAAACAGAATCCAACAGCACATTAGAAGGATCATACACCATGACCAAGCAGTGTTTATCCCAGGAATGCAAGGATTCTTCAATACATGCAAATCAAACAATGTGACACACCGTATTAACAAATTGAAGGAGAAAAACCATATGATCATCTCAACAGATTCAGAAAAAGATTCTGACAAAATCCAACACCCATTTATGACAAAAACTCTCCAGAAAGTAGGCATAGAGGGAACCTACCTCAACATAATAAAGGCCATATATGAGAAACTCACAGCCAACATCGTCCTCAATGGTGAAAAACTGAAACCATTTCCTCTAAGATGAGGAACAAGACAAGGCTGCTCACTCTCACCACTCTTATTCAACATAGTTTTGGAAGTTTTAGCCACAGAAATCAGAGAAGAAAGAGAAATAAAAGAAATACAGATCAGAAAAGAAGAAATAAAACTGTCATTATTTGCACATGACACGATACTACACATAGAGAATCCTAAAGATGCTACAGAAAACTACTAGAGCTAATCAATGAATTTGGTAAAGTAGCAGGATACCAAATTACTACAAATGGGACCTAATGAAACTTGAAAGCTTTTGCAAAGCAAAAGAAACCATAAACAAGATGAAAAGACAACCCTCAGAATGGGAGAAAATATTTGCAAACAAAGCAACTGACAAAGCATTAATCTCCAAAATATACAAGCAGCTCATGCAGCTCAATATCAAAAAAACAAACAACCCAATCCAAAAATGGGCAGAAGACTTAAATAGACATTTCTCCAAAGAAGATACACAGATTGCCAACAAACACATGAAAGGATTCTCAACATCACTAATCATTACAGAAACGCACATCAAAGCTACAATGAGGTATCACCTCACACCAGTCAGAATGGCCACCATCAAACAAATCTACAAAGAATAAATTCTGGAGAAGGTGTGGAGAAAAGGGAACCCTCTTGCACTGTTGGTGGGAATGTAAATTGATACAGCCACTATGGAGAACAGTATGGAAGTTCCTTAAAAAACTAAAAATAGAGCTACCATATGACCCAGCAATCCCACTACTGGGCATAAACCCTGAGAAAACCATAATTCAAAAAGAGTCATGTACCACAATGTTCATCGCAGCACTATTTACAAGAGCCAGGACATGGAAGCAACCTAACTGTCCATCAACAGGTGAATGGATAAAGAAGATGTGGCACATATATACAATGGAATATTACTCAGCCATAAAAAGAAACGAAATTGAGTTATTTGTAGTGAGGTGGATGGACCTAGAGTTTGTCATACAGAGTGAAGTAAGTCAGAAAGAGAAAAACAAATACCATATGCTAACACATATATATGGAATCTATAAAAAAATGTTTCTGATGAACCTAGGGGCAGGACAGGAATAAAGACACAGATGTAGAGAATGAACTTGAGGACATGGGGAGGGGGAAGGGTAAGCTGGGACAAAGTGAGAGAGTAGCATTGACATATATACACTGTGAAATGCAAAATAGATAGCTAGTGGGAAGCAGCCGCAGAGCACGGGGAGATCAGCTCAACGCTTTGTGACCACCTAGAGGGGTGGGATAGGGAGGGTGGGAGGGAGATGCAACAGGGAGGGGATATGTGGTTATATGTTTATGTATAGCTGATTCACTTTGTTATACAGCAGAAACTAACACAACATTGTCAAGCAATTAAACTCCAATAAAGATGTTAAAAAAAAAAAAAAGAAAGAAAAGATGGAGGAAGGGAAAATTTGCTTTCCGCTTGAGCTGGGACATCCGTCTTCTCCTGTCCTTGGACTTTGGTACTCTCGGTTCTTGGGCATTCAGACTTGGACTAGGACTTATACTTCGGACACAGGCTGAATTACACCCCAGCTTTCCTGGGTCTCTGGCTTACAGATCACGTGACATGATCTGCCTCTCAGCCTCCATCATCATGTTAGACAATTCCTACAGTAAATATCCTCTTATATATACAGTTAACCCTTGAACAACATGGTTTTGAACTGTGTGAGTTCACAGTTCAAATTCAGGTAAGATATGCACATTTTTTTCAATAAATATGTAATACGGCACTACACGATCTGAGGTTATTTGAATCTGCAGATGTAGGAATGCAGATATGGAGGACCAACCGTAAAGTTATAATATATGCTGATTTGCAACTATTTGGAGGGTTGGCCTGTGCCCCAACCTTCGAGTTATTCAAGTGTCAACTGTAACTATGTATATCCTGTTGGTTTTGTTCCTCTGGAGAACCCTGGCTTATACAGGATCTCACAAGATGTTGCCCGGCTATGTTCTCATCTTACAGACCTCTTCCTGTTACTAGCAGAATTCAGTTCCTTGCAGTTGTAGGACTGCGTTCCTTGTTTCCTTTTTGGCTGTTGGCCAGGGGTCACTCTCAGCTTCTTGCAGTCATTTTATGGTCCTGGCATATGACACCCTCCATCTTCAAAGCCAGCAGTAGCACACAGCACCCTTTTGACACCTTGAATCTGACTTCCCCTTCTGCCTTATTCTTCTGCTTTAAAGGGATCTTATGATTAGATCAGGCCAATCCTGATAATCTCCAGATCTTAAGGTCAACTGACTTTGGACTTCTTATCTGCAAAATCCTTTCACATCAGTACCTAGATTAGTGTGCCAGTGAATAACCATGGGATGGGAATCTTGGAGCCTCTGTAGAATTCTACCTACCACAGCTAGGGATATCTGGAGGTCACCTTACTTTCAAAGGCAGCAGTGGTGATAGCTTCCCGACACTTGGTTCCTGCTAGGAGACCGAGACAGTTGCTTTTTTTTCCCACTTCCTGCTTTCTGGGTCTACGGTGGTTCCTATCATTTTCAAACTTGGTCTCCCAGCCTCTCGTCAAAGCTGATGACTCCTGGGACATCCCTGGCGGTCCAGTGGTTAAGGCTCCATGCTTCCACAAAAAGAGGCACAGGTTCGATCCCTGGTGGTCAGGGAACTAACATCCCATATGCAACGTGGCCTGGCCAAAAAAAAAAAAAAAAAAACCTGATGACTCCTAACATAAATAAATAAATCTCCATTTACCTGACATTGACCAAAGCCTACTTCTGTTGCTTACAATCAAGAAACTTGGTTGTCTCAAGCTTCAATAAATATCCAGCAATTCACCAGAAAACAAAAACAAAAACAAAACCCAGGGTTGTAGAATTGGAAAGATCAGAGGTACATGGAAAGCTTTGATAAATCACATACCTCATGCCCCCAAATCTGGCATGCTGATTTGAAATACTTGAATTCTACTATGCCATAGGAAATCAACCATTGTCTTATTTAAACAAAGGTAGTCAGTGGTCATTGTGGTAGAAACAAATTAACTGGTCAATTTAAACAAAGACTTACTCTAATTTCCTTTTAATTTCAAAAAAGTGGACTAGAGAGAAGCTGAAGTTTAATACTAGTTGAAAAGTGAAAATTCTGTCAGGAAATCTTTCGACCTCATATAGCTGTTATACTAAATTTTTAACTTCACATTTTCCTAAACTGAACAACTTCTTCCCACAGACTCAGCCAGACCACACATGCCTCAAGATTCAGATTTTGTACCTGAGCTCGTGTGCAAGGTCACCTTTCCACACAAACACGGGCAGGGTTTCTGGGGTAGCTTCAGTAGAAGCATACATGTCCCACTGTATCCCTTTCTAGTTCAAAGTTTCCTTGCAGGGATTTCTTTGTTCTATGGGGTAAAGAGACTCGGTCGGTCAGCTCCTTCGAATCACATTTGGCCACAAGAGCCTAATCTGCTACCTGCCCACCTAGGTTTTCTGACCCTGGACAAATCCAAGGAGTATAACTGCCCTGGGCTCTGGATGGGACAGGGTGACTACCCTAGGTAAGAGTGGCTGAGCAGTCCACAATGCACAGAAAAGGGAAACCAAAACAGCCCTCATTCCCCTGAACCTTGATTTTGTTTATAGATGGCAAACTTTATGTGGAAAAACGCGTTTGTGCCAGCCTCCTTGGGCAGCCCTGTGACAGTTCATTCCTCCACTGTTGAACTGGGCTTAGGCAAAAAGCACCACGTTGTGAGCAATGGCTGGCAATGGGCAGAATGTGCTGTGTGTTTCCACAGTCTACTCCAGCATAAATGGACCTCGCTTATTAGTTAGTGACGAGCCAGGAACTCCCCTGCTTGGGAAGACAGGAGCAGGCAGGGAAAAGTGAAGGAGATACTTCCTACTCTGAGTTCTTGATTAGTGAACACAGAGGATGTTTGATCAGTACAGAGATGAGGTATCCAGACTCCGGAGACTGATGGCCTAGATTTGAGTCTAGCTCCATCACTACATTTGTCAGGGAAAGTGCTATAATTAACAAGTAAACCCCCAAATCTCCGTGACTAAACGTAACACAGGTACTGCTCACTCAGGTCGCTGTACAGTGTGCTTTTGGCTAAGAGGCCTGGCTCCATGAAGTTATTCAGGGACTCAGGCTCATTCCATCCATGGCCCTGCCAGGACCCAGAGCCTTGGAGTCAGCAGATCAGGGAAGAGAGCATGGTCTGGAGATGTGTATTTCACTCTCACCCACCAGCCATGGACCAGACTCAGTTATATGATCTCACCTATCGGCAAGGGAGGCTGGGAAGTGTAGTCTAGCTTGGCCCAGAGGGAAAAGGAAACTGGTGTGGTGAACAAACCCAGTCTCTGCCATATCAGCTTACTTAAGAAAATTTCTCTGTTTTTTGTTTTCTATTTTCACATGTTTATGTTGTTTCTTCCCCTGTTAATTGGGTATACTAGTCAGGGCCCTCCAGAGAAACAACACATGACATACGAGTCTGTGTGTGTGTGTGTGTGTGTGGAGAGAGAGAGACAGAGACAGAGACAGAGACAGAAAGATGGATTGATTTTAAGGAATTAGCTCACGGGATTGTTCAAGCTGCCAAGTCTGAACTCAGAGCAGACTGGCAGGCAAGAGTTTTACAGTTCAAGTCTGAGTCTGAAGGCAGTCTGGAGGCTCAATTCCTCCTTCCTTAGGAGATCTCAGAATTTTAAGGCCTTCGACTGATTAGATGAGGCCCATCCCATTAGGGAGGTACTCTGCTTTCCTCAAAGTCTACTGATTTCAATGTTAATCTCATCTGAAAAATACCTTCATAGCAACATCTGGACTACTGTGTGACCAAACGTCTGGGTACTGTGACCCAGCCAAGTTAATACATAAAATGAACCATTACAATGGGTATGGTAAGTTAATAGTATAAAGCACCAGCACCATAGCTGGCAACTAGAAAGCTCTCTGTACAAATTAGTTTACTGTCCCTACTGGAGTTGTTATTACCATCAGTACTACTATTAATTGAGGCCTGAACACAGTCCCATAGCACCACCACCCCATCGAACCATCTAGGGAGTGACTGACCTAGAAAAGTCTTACCTTAGACAAGTGTTCTCATTTTTTTCAAAGCGCTTTTCCATTTACTATCTCACTCAGGCCTTCAGTCAATCCTATGAAGCGGGCAGGGCAACATTATTCCTACTATTTTTTATTTTACAGCTGAGGTTCAGAGAGTATGGCTGCACTCCCTCCTCACCTCTTCCTAATCTGTGCCCCGTCTCATCCTCCAGATTCTGTTCTAGGAGAGCCGCCCCTGTCCTCTACAGGAGATACCTTTCTTCTAACCTGATTTAAAATTCATTATATATTATATTCCCATAGAACTAATAATGTAACAATTGTCAGATAGTGTTACAGGCAGGCAGGTAGGTAGATATGAGCAGAGAAAGGGGGGCAGAGGCCGGACGGCAGGAAATCATGCATCTTGTAAACAGCAGGGGTCCATGGGCAGACAAAGAAAAGCGGGAACCCCCACAGGAAACCACACATTTTGGGTGATAAGTGTCCTGAAGGCAGACAAAGAAAGGTGGGGAAAGGTGGGAATCTCCTGCATCCAAATGCGACCTGTTGCTCATTATGCTGTCATCACAGTAAAATTAGACTTGCAGATAAGAAGTACCCATCATGCACCGACGCCATGACACTTCTGATCTGAGCTAAATAAGGAGAAAAATCCCTCCTCCCCTCGGGAAGATGGAGCTGGGATGAAAATCAGGGCATATGACCCCCAAACTCCTCCTTCCCCAGAGAATATTCCGCCCCTTCATTTGTAGGCCCCTCATAACCGGCTTGCAAAAGAAGCCCAGGGCAGCAACTCTTCACCTGTCTGCCTGCTCTCCCTCTGAGTGTATTCTTATTTAAATAAATCCTCACTTTACTTTCTTGACCTCCCTGTCTCATTTCTGAATTCTTTCTGTGATGAGGCAAGAACCTTAAATTCACCGGAACAGCAGGATTAATTGAAATACTCTTATTAATACTTCCCTTCAGGTACTGCATGAATTAAACAGGTTTCCGTAGAAAGATCTTAGGAACCGAATTCACCATTTAAAACATTTAAACAAGTATTTCCACAGGAAAACAAGCCCCATGATTCAAGAAATAAACCTAAGAATGAACTTTCGGAGTAGGACTCGGTTTATACGCACGGATTGCCTGCATGAGCGCTGACACGAGGACTGGCCTCAGGTGCAGCTGGGAAGCAGTCAGAGTTTGTCTTTGGTGCCTTTCCAGTCCCTGTGTTCCAGGCTTCACTGTTCTGCAGCGTCTGTGTTCTTCAGCATTGCTTCTACCAAATAAATAAGACAGAAGCAGAAGTCGAAAGCCTGGGTATCGGGCTTGGCTCTGTCCTAACCAGTTGTGTGACCTTAGACAAGTCTTTTTACTTTGGTTTCCTTGACTGTAAGTCAAAGGGGTTAGATAAACTCATGGCAGGTTGCCTTTCAACCTCACCGTTCCTCAGCCTACTCTGTGTCACCCCTTCAGGGGATCTCATTGTCAGCTGCCTGATAACAGAGACTCACCGGCTTCCTCTCATCCTACCCAGTTGTCCTGAAGTCTCCAAGGGGGATGATAATGACCAACCCCAAAGCCTTCAGCACACAAAAGAATTCCTTGCTAATGGTGGGAGTTCAGGCATAGAACCACCATACTGGAGGATTCTTTGAGGACAGTTGCCCCTTAAATCCTATCAGTTGGGAGACAGCACACTCTCCACCCTCTCACCAGTCAGCCTGGGACTCTGTACCCAGCCGCCCATGGCTAGAGAGAGAATATTTATGCAGGCTGGAATGATGGGGTAACAGGAGCCATGTGGAGTTCAGAGGAGAGAGTCATTCAATCGCAGATATTGTCCCTCAAAACCCAAAGCCCTTAGAGGGCAAATTATTTCAGCTGCCTGAGCTGGTGTGCTTTACAGCGCAGTTGGTGTATGCCTCCTGCCCGGCGAGAAGCACGATCCCCTTTCCCCAAGGACACTGGTGACCCCCCCACAACCTTGTCTCCCTGACCTGAGTGTGGGCCAGTCATGCTCTTCTGAAACTAGATACTGGGAGGCCAGAGCAGTGCATAGCAGAAGAGGCCAGTCCAGTTCACTAATCCAATGAAAGGGTAGCTTTCCACAGGGCACATAGCGTTCCCCTCCGCCCATAACGCCTGCCTGTGTCTGGGGGTGGCACTGCTGTGAAATACCCAAGAAAAATCTAAGGCTGCTGAGAAGTCCTCCCACTCCTGTCAACCCTGAGCAAAATAAGTCATCAGTGTAACACAGCCCCAGTGGTCCTAAGACCTAGGGTTCAGTGCAATTTCTATAACTCGCTTAACAGGTGACCTTGGACAAGTCATTTAAATGCCGTGGGACCTTCTGGCTTTAGGATTCTATCAATAAACCCACACATTGCCAGGACAGTCCTCACTTTCACTATTTTCTCTCCAAAGGAAGAAAGTTAAAAAACAAAAGAAAACGAACATCAGATACCTTTGGTGTGCCATATATCTTTCAATCCTACCACTAACGCAATGAGACAAACGTTATTATCCTCATTTTACAGACGAGGAAACAAGCTTTCAGGTAGGTTTAGTAACTGCTATGGACTGACCTCTGTCCTCCCCAAATTCATAAACGGAAGCCCTAACCCTCAATGTGACTGTATTTGGACATGGGGTCTTTAGGAAGTAATTAAGGTTAAACGAGGTCAAGAGGGTAGAACCCTAATCCCCTAGGACCAGAGGCCTTATAAGAAGAGGGAGAGCCCTTCCCCCATCACATGCACAGAAGGAAGGCCAGGGGAGCACACAGTGAGACAGCACCTGGCACAGCACATGCTCAAAAATTATGCTTGACTGATGGCTTCAGGACATTCATTTGGACCTGAAGAGTGAACTGAACCTCCAAACAGTCTCTGGGCTCAGGAAGTTTGAAAATAGTTTTAAATCTCCTATTACTTAATGAAGACGTCACTCCACACTTCAATTTGAAGAAAAGACATAAACCATTCAACTAGATCTGAAAAATCACGAGTCCCTGGAATGGTTATTTTTTAACTTATCTACCAATTTTAAGTCTAAACTTGCTTTAATGTTAGTTCCAGGGTAGCACTGCCATTAACACTGAGATAATCAATAGAAAGCAGACTTCACGGGTTTACAACATCTACCATCATTCCTTCTATTTATATTTTACCACATTCTTCTTTGATCAGGGTAGAGAATAATTCAGGCTATCAGTTATGTTATAATACATAAAATTTATATACCAAAACATCTAACAACCTCCAAGATTGTCGAGGAAAAAACCCGAAAGGAACAAAACAGTCGGTATAAAAAGCTACCATCTATTTATAAAACAGCAAAAAAAATTACATACACACATTTAAATATCCATGCATGTACATATATATGCATTTGTCTATACTTGCACAAAATATCCTTGAAAGGGTTCACCAAAAACAGTGATAATACTGGTTATCTGTAGGGAGGAGAACTTGGAAAACAGGAAGACTTTTTAAAATGTTTTTGTGGGTGTGTTTTTAACATTATTATTTACTATTCTATTGAGGTAAAGTGTGCAAATCTTAAGTGAACAAACAGCTCAGTGAATTTTCACATAAGTATTCACCCTTATAACCACAACCTTGGTCAAACACAGAACATTTCCAGAACCCCAGAGGACACCACCCCCTGCTCCTATCCAGTCAATTCCCAGACCCAAAAGACAACTGGCCTCTGACCTAGATCACAATATAGATGGATTCATACAGTATCTAATCTCTCACGTCTGGCTTCTTTCATTGGACATTATGGCCTTGAGATTCAACCATGTTCTTGCATGTGGCAGTCCTTTTTCATTACCATGTAGTATTCCATTGCATATGAATAAATGATGTATCAATATACCATAGTTTGTATATACACTACTTATAGTGAACATTGCATTGTTTTCAGTTTAGAGACATAATGAATAAAATTTGCTAGGAGTATTCTGGTAGTATTCAAAGAGTCTTTTGGAGGACATACAAAAACTCACTTCCGAGGAATTGTTAGATCCACAGGTAAAAGTATTTAAGATGTAGTAGATATTTCCAAGCAGCTTTTTCAAGTGTTTGTACCAATTTACACTCCCAAGTACATGAGAGTTCCAGTTAGTTGCTCCACATCATTGCCAACATTTGGTATTGTTTTTTTAATTTATTTTTCTATACAGCAGGTTCTTATTAGCTATCTATTTTATACATATTAGTGTACCTGTGTCAATCCCAATCTCCCAATTCATCCCACCACCACCACCGAACACCTCCCCCTGCTTTTCCCCCTTGGTGTCCATACGTTTGTTCTCTACATCTGTGTCTCTATTTCTGCCTTGCAAACTGGTTCACCTGTACCATTTTTCTAGATTCCACATATAGGCATTAATACATGATATTTTTCTCTTTCTGACTTACTTCACTCTGTATGACAGTCTCTAGGTCCATCCATATCTCTAAAAATGACCCAATTTCGGTCCTTTTTATGGCTCAGTAATATTCCATTGTATATATGTACCACGTCTTCTTTATCCATTTGTCTGTCGATGGGCATATAGGTTGCTTCCATGACCTGGCTATTGTAAATAGTGCTGCAATGAACATTGGGGTGCATGTGTCTTTTTTTTTGAATTTTATTTTAATTTTTATACAGCAGGTTCTTATTAGTTATCCATTTTATACATATTAGTGTATACATGTCAATCCCAATCTCCCAATTCATCCCACCACCACCACCCCCGCAGCTTCCCCCCTTGGTGTCCATACATTTGTTCTCTACATCTGTGTTTCTATTTCTGCCCTGCAAACCAGTTCATCTGTACCATTCTTCAGGTTCCACATATATGCTTTAATATACGATATCTGTTTTTCTCTTTCAAAGTTACTTCACCCTGTATGACAAGTCTCTAGATCCATCCACATCTCTACAACTGACCCAATTTCGTTCCTTTTTATGGCTGGGTAATATTCTATTGTATATATGTACCATATCTTCTTTATCCATTCATCTGTCGATGGGCATTTAGGTTGTTTCCATGACCTGACTATTGTAAATAGTGCTGCAATGAACATTGGGGTGCATGTGTCTTTTTGAATTATGGTTTTCTCTGGGTAGTGGGATTGCTGGGTCATAGGGAAATTCTATTTTTTGTTATTTAAGGAACCTCCATACTGTTCTCCATAGTGGCTGTATCAATTTACATTCCCACAACAGTGCAAGAGGGTTCCCTTTTCTCCACACCCTCTCCAGCATTTGTTGTTTGTAGATTTTCTGATGATGCCCATTCTAACCAGTGTGAACTGATACCTCACTGTAGTTTTGATTTGCATTTCTCTAATAATTAGTGATGTTGAGCAGTTTTTCATGTGCCTCTTGGCCATCTGTAAGTCTTCTTTGGAGAAATGTCTATTTAGGTCTTCTGCCCATTTTTGGATTGGGTTGTATGTTATTTTTAATATTGAGCTACATGAGCTGTTTATATATTTTGGACATTAATCCTTTGTATGTTGAATTGTTGGCAAATATTTTCTCCCATTCTGAGGGTTGTTTCTTCGTCTTGTTTATAGTTTCCTTTGCTGTGCAAAAGCTTTTAAGTTTCATTAGGTCTCATTTGTTTATTTTTGTTTTTATTTCCATTACTCTAAGAGGCGGGTCAAAAAAGATCTTGCTGTGATTTACGTCAAAGAGTGTTCTTCCTATGTTTTCCTCTAAGAGTTTTATAGTATCTGGTCTTACATTTAGGTCTTAAATCCATTTTGAGTTTATTTTTGTGTATGGTGTTAGGGAGTGTTCTAATTTCATTCTTTTACATGTAGCTGTCCAGTTTTCCTTAGTGAAGAGACTGTCTTTTCTCCATTGTCTATCCTTGCCTTATTTGTCATAGATTAGTTGACCATAGGTGCGTGGGTTTATCTCTGGGCTTTCTAAACCTGTTCCATTGATGTCTACTTCTGTTCTTGTGCCAGTACCATATTGTCTTGATTACTGTAGCTTTGTAGTATAGGCTGAAGACAGGGAGTCTGATTCCTCCAGCTACGTTTTTTTCCCTCAAGACTGCTTTGGCTATTCGGAGTCTTTTGTGTCTCCATACAAATTTTAAGACTTTTTGTTCTAGCTCTGTGAAAAATGCCATTGGTAATTTGATAGGGATTGCATTGAATCTGTAGATTGCTTTGGTTAGTATAGTCATTTTCACAGTATTGATTCTTCCAATCCAAGAACATGGTATATCTCTCCATCTGTTAGTGTCATCTTTGATTTCCTTCATCAGGGTCTTATCGTTTTCTGAGTACAGGTTTTCACCTCCTTAGGTGGATTTATTCCTAGGTAATTTATTCTTGTTTTGCAGTGGTGAATGGGATTGTTTCCTTCATTTCTCTTTCTGATCTTTCATTGTTAGTGTATAGGAATGCCAGAGATTTCTGTGCATTAATTTTGTATCCTGCAACTTTACCAGATTCTTTGATTAGCTATAGTAGTTTTCTGGTAGAGTCTTTAGGGTTCTCTACGTATAGTATCATGTCATCTGCAAACAGTGACAGTTTTACTTCTTCTTTTCCAATTTGTATTCCTTTTATTTCTTTTTCTTCTCTGATTGCCATGGCTAGGACTTCCAAAACTATGTTGAATAATAGTGGTGAGAGTGGACATCCTTGTCTTATTCCTGATCTTAGAGGAAATGTTTTCAGTTTTTCACCATTGAGAATGTTTTCTGTGGGTTTGTCGTATATGGCCTTTATTATGTTGAGGTAGGTTCCCTCTATGCCCACTTCCTGGAGAGTTTCTTTTATCATAAATGGGTGTTGAATTTTGTCCAGAGCTTTTTCTGCATCTATTGAGATGATCATATGGTTTTTATTCTTCAATTTTTTAATATGGTGTATCACATTGATTGATTTGCATATACTGAAGAATCCTTGCATTCCTGGGATAAATCCCATTTGATTATGGTGTATGATCCTTTTGTGTTCTGTTTGCTAGTATTTTGTTGACGATTTCTGCATCTGTATTCATCAGTGATATTCGTCTGTAACTGTCTATTTTTGTAGTATCTTTGGTTTTGGTATCAGGGTGACCATGGCCTCGTAGAATGAGTTTGGGAGTGTTCCTTCCTCTGCAAATTTTTTGAAGAGTTTGAGAAGGATGGGTGTTAGCTCTTCTCTAGATGTTTGATAGAATTCACCTGTGAAGCCATCTGGTCCTGGATTTTTGTTTGTTGGAAGATTTTTAATCACAGTTTCAATTTCATTACTTGTGATTGGTCTGTTCATATTTTCTATTTCTTCCTGGTTCAGTCTTGGAAGGTTATACCTTTCTAAGAATTTGTACATTTCTTTCAGGTTGTCCATTTTATTGGCATAGAGTTGCTTGCAGTAGTCTCTTAGGATGCTTTGTATTTCTGCAGTGTCCATTGTAACTTCTCCTTTCTCATTGCTAATTTTATTTATTTGAGTCCTCTCCCTCTTTTTCTTGATAAGTCTGGCTAATGGTTTGTCAATTTTGTTTATCTTCTCAAAGAACCAGCTTTTAGTTTTATTGATCTTTGCTATTGTTTTCTTTGTTTCTATTTCATTTATTTCTGCTCTGATCTTTATGATTACTTTCCTTCTACTAACTTTGGGTTTTGTTTGTTCTTCTTTCTCTAGTTCCTTTAGGTGTAAGGTTAGATTGTTTATTTGACATTTTTCTTGTTTCTTGACGTAGGATTGTTTCACTATACACTTTCCTCTTGGAACTGCTTTTGTTGCATCCCATAGGTTTTTGATTGTCGTGTGTTCATTGTTATTTGTTTCTAGGTATTTTTGATTTCTTCAATGATCTCTTGGTTATGTAGTAACGTATTGTTTAGCCTCCATGTGTTTGTGTTTTTTACGTTTTTTTCCCTGTAATTGATTTCTAATCTCATAGCGCTGTGGTCAGAAAAGATGCTTGCTATGATTTCAGTTTTCTTAAATTTACCGAGGCTTTATTTGTGACCCAAGATGTGATCTATCCTGCAGAATGTTCCATATGCACTTCAGAAGAAAGTGTAATCTGCTGTTTTCAGATGGAATATCCTATAAATATCAATTAAATCTTTCCGGTCTATTGTGTCATTTAAATCTTGTGTTTCCTTATTAATATTCTGTCTGGATGATCTGTCCATTGGTGTAAGTGAGGTGTTAAGGTGCCCCACTATTATTGTGTTAATTTCGATTTCCTCTTTTATAGCCATTAGCATTTGCCTTATGTATTGAGGTGCTCCTATGTTGGGTGCATATATATTTATAATTGTTATATCTTCTTGGATTGATCCCTTGATCATTATGTAGTGTCCTTCCTTGTCTCTTGTAATATAGTCTTTATTTTAAAGTCTATTTTATCTGATATGAGTATTGCTACTCCAGTTTTCTTCTGATTTTCATTTGCATGGAATATCTTTTTCCATCCCCTCACTTTCAGTCTGTATGTATCTCTAGGTCTGAAGTGGGTCTCTTGTAGACAGCATATATATGGGTCTTGTTTTTTATCCATTCAGCGAAGCTGTGTCTTTTGGTTTGAGCATTTAATCCATTCACATTTAAGGTAATTATCGATATGTATGTTCCTATTACAATTTTCTTAATTGTTTTGGGTTTGCTTTGTTGTTCCTTTTCTCCTCTTGTGTTTCCCACTTAGAGAAGTTCCTTTAGCATTTGGTGTAGAGCTGGTTTGGTGATGTTGAATTCTCTAAGCTTTTGCTTCTCTGTGAAGCTACTGAGTTCTCTACTGAATCTGAATGAGATCCTTTCCAGGTAGAATAACCTTGGTTGTAGGTTCTTCCCTCTCATCGCTTTAAATATATCGTGCCACTCTCTTCTGGCTTGTAGTTTCTGCTGAAAGATCAGCTGTTAACCTTATGGTAGTTTCCTTGTATATTATTTGTCATTTTTCTCTTGTTTCTTTTAATAATTTTTCTTTGTCTACTTTTGTCAATTTTATTACTATGTGTCTCAGTGTGTTTCTTCTTACGTTTATCCTTCCTGACACTCTCTGTGCTTCCTGGACTTGGATGGCTATTTCCTTTCCCATGTTAGAGAAGTTTTCAGCTATAATATCTTCAAAGATTTTCTCAGGTCCTTTCCCTTCTCTTCTCTTTCTGGAACACCTATAATGCGAATGTTGGTGCATTTAACGTTGTCCCAGAGGTCTCTTACAGTGTCTTCATTTCTTTTCATTCTTCTTTTTTTATTCTGTTCCACAGCAGTGAATTCCACCATTCTGTCTTCCAGGTCACTTATCTGTTCTTCTGCCTCAGTTATTCTGCTATTGATTCCTTCTAGTGTATTTTTCATTTCAGTTATTTTATTGTTCATCTCTTTAATTCTTTTGTTTATTTGTTCTTTAATTCTTCTAGGTGTTTGTTCTTTAATTCTTCTAGGTCTTTGTTAAACATTTGTTGCATATTCTCAATCTTTGCCTCCATTCTTTTTCCGGGGTCCTGAATCATCCTCAGTATCATTATTCTGAATTCTTTTTTCTGGAAGGTTGCCTATCTCCACTTCATTTAGTTGTTTTCCTGCGTTTTATCTTGTTCCTTCATCTGGGACATAGTCCTCTGTCTTTTCATTTTGTCTATCTTTCTGTGACTGTGTTTTTTGTTCCACAGGCTGCAGGATTGTAGTCCTTCTTGCTTCTGATGTCTGCCCTCTGGTGGATGGGGCTATCTAAAAGGTTTGTGCAAGCTTCCTGATGGGACTGCTGGTGGGTAGACCTGGGTGTTGATCTGGTGGGAAGAGCTCAGTCAAACTTTAATCCACTTGTCTGCTGATGGGTGGGGCTGTGTTCCTTCCGTGTTGGGTGTTTGGCCTGAGGCAACCCAGCACTGGAGGCTACAGGCTCTTTGGTGGGGCTAATTGTGGACTCCAGGAGGGCTCACGCCAAGGAGTACTTCCCAGAACTTCTGCTGCCAGTGTCCTTGTCCCTGTGGTGAGCCACAGCCACCTCCCGCCTCTGTAGGAGACCCTCCAACACTAAGAGGTAAGTCTGGTTCAGTCTCTTATGGGGTCACTGCTCCTTCCCCTGGGTCCTGATGTGCACACTACTTTGTGTGTGCCTTCCAAGAGAAGAGTCTCTGTTTCACTCAGTCCTGTCCAAGTCCTGCTAGCAAATCACACTAGATTTCAAAGTCTGATTCTCTGGGAAGTCCTACTCCTGTTGCCAGACCCCCAGGTTGGCAAGCCTGATATGGGGCTCAGAACCTTCATGCCAGTGGGTGGTCTTCTGTGGTATAAGTGTTCTCCAGTTTGTGGGTCACCCACCCCAGTTATGGGATTTGATTTTATTGTGATTGTGCCTCTCCTACCGTCTCATTGCAGTTTCTTCTCTTTCGACGTGGGGTATCTTTTTGGTGAGTGCCAGTGTCTTCTTGTCGATGATTGTTCAACAGTTAGTTGTGATTCTGGCGCTCTCGGAAGAGGGAGTGAGCGCACATCCTTCTACTCTGCCATCTTGAACCAATCTCCCCCAACATTTGGTATTGTTAAAATGAGGCTTTTAGGAAGAATCTTTTCACTATATATCCTTCTCACCTTTTGAATTTAAACCATATGCACACATTGCTTATTCATAATTAATTAAATAAAAATATAACATAAACACTTAACAAAAAATGAAAGATATGAGCTAGCAAAAGTGATTTCATTTATTTTTTCTTAAGATAGATGAATGGCTAGGAAATCTCTTAACAAGGTGTACAGAAAGGGAACTGATGTAATGATGTTACCAGAGCATTTATATATTGCCAGTTCTCTCAAAATGAACCAAAAACTTCCAGAGAGAACAGATAAGGTAAAGAACTAGTGCAGAGCTTACTAGCAAAACCAATATGCTATGGGAAATCTCCACACAGAATTCTCAATCAAGAGGTCCCAATAACAGAAAATGCTGGTGCATGTATCCTCAATAAATTCCATCTCTTTTGTCTAGTTTGGTCTGGTTGTCACTTCACATCCACTGTTTTCCTCAGCCATAAAGCAGGGCTGCATTGATCTCCAAACGTACTTACTCAACACTTAGAGCATCTTCTACAATCCAGGCATATTGACATTAGACACATAAAGGCCAATAAGACACTGTCCTTGCTCTCAAGCATCTTGTGACTCCAGTGAGGGAGAAAGACAGGCAAAATGATAGAGTGTGATAAGTGTCATAACCCAGATATGCCCAGGATGCTGAGGGACCAAAGGAAGCACAGCTAAACCAGATGTGTGGAGCAGAAAGATCACCAGAGAAAACTTGGTTGGGCTGAGTTTTGAAGGATGAATAGTAATTAATTAAAAAGAAAAGGAGGAAGAGTGTACCAGGCAGACAGAACAGCATATGCAAAGGCATGGAAGCATAAAAAAGCAGATATCTTTAGGAACTTTAATATCACAATATGATTGCAATGAAGAGTATGTTTCAGGTGGAGACAGTAATCAGGGGAGGCCAGAGAGGTAGGCAGGAGAAAGATCATTATAAAGCTTAATTCCTAAGCTAAGAAATTCCAACTTTATCCTGAAAGCTTTGGTAGACCATGGAATATTTTAGGCTGAGGACGAATCTGATTTTCATAATGAAAAGATGAAAAGTTTTCTTATGCTGCTTGTTTGGACAGAGAAACAGAGGGGAAAAAAGAAGTAAGGAAAGGAGAAACAGGAAAAGGGGGGTCATAGAAAGCAAGAAAAGTAAGGAAAGTAAAGCTAAGAAGAAAAGGCAGAAAAGAAGGAATTGGACCTTTTTAAAAAATTGTAAAACAAAGGAAAATATTTTTTTTTTTTTTTTTTTTTCAGTGGGGAGTGCTAATGTTTATTCAATCAACAAACACGGAATGCCTGCCAGGGCCAGACACTGCTGGTCATCGAGACAAGGAGAACGTGTCATTAGTCAACATAAAACTGCAGAGCATCAGACGGCTTGTTATTCCCAGACATCACTGAGTCAGTGCATAGGAGAATATTTTCGTGACTTTGGAGTAGGCAAAAAGCTCTTAAAGAGGACACAGAAAACATTAAACATAAAATTGATAAATTAGACAATATTAAATCTAAGAGCACCTGTTCATCAAAAGACATTATTAAGAGAATTAAAAGGCAACTCCACAGTGGAAAGGATATTTGCAATTGCATACGTCAGATAAGGGACTCACATCCAGAATAGCTTTCATAAATCAATAAGAAAATGACAGACAACCCAATAGAAAAATGTATAGACGATTCACAAAATAAGCTATCCAAATAACCAATAAGCACAGGAAAGATTCTCAACTCCATTCGCCATCAGGGAAATACAAAATAAAACCACATGAAATGCTATTACACAATCACCAGAATGGCTGAAATGAAAAAGTTCATTTTCAGAATCTACTAAAGCTGAATATATATTCCCTACGATTCATTAATTCTACTCCTAGGTATACATCCTAGAAGGTACTAGGATATTCATAGCAGCACTATTTGCAATAGGTAAACCGTAGAAACTACCCAAATACCCTCAGTAGTTGAATGGAGGACTAATTTGCGGTATATTCACAAAAATGTGATAATTTACAGCAAATGAGAACAAATGATCTACAGGAACATGCAAAAATATGGATGAATTTCATGAACATAACGATGAATAAAAGGAGCTAGACACAGAAAAGCACAACCTGTACAGTTCCACTCACATGAAGTGCAAAAAGAGACAAGGTGATTCTACGTGGTTGGAGTCAAGATAGAGGTTGTTGGGGAGGGTAGCACTTGAACTTGAGGAAAGTGGGCAGGATTTGCAGACAGAACAAATTTGGAGTCTAACACCAGAGGTTTTAGGGTTTTATACAGCATTTAAGACTCTAGCTTGCAGTGTTTGGGGACATTGATAAGATGACTATCTAAGGGGGAGGATTTGGGGCAGGGACAGGGCCCAAGGAATGACAGGGAATTACACCTCTCCTCTCAATAGCCACAGAATCTAAAAATTCCCATTAAGTGGCTCATTCCTTTGGGTTAAGAACTTCCCTTTCTGGACACAGCAAAAGAGAGGTAGGGCTATGGTCCCTGGTGTAATGCAGACCTGTTTCCCTTACATATCTATAAAGGACAGTATCTGAGCCAGAGGGCTCAGCAGCACCCTGTGACTTGCCCTCTGTAAGTGACGCTGGGAATCCTACTGAGTTGTCAGCCTGAGAAAGAGGCAGAAACCACCTGAGATATGAGAAATCCCAAGGACCTTAAAAGTCCGCTGCTCTAGTGAACCCTCACTTTTGGCCACAGGAAGCCCTGGCTAACAGGAGAAACCACAGGTAGGCTTAGGGGTGGTGTTCGCAAAAGAAAAATCTAGAAGCATCTCCCTCTTCCACCTGCAAGCCTGCTTTACCACCAAGAAGTCTCTTTTGGGAGGCATCGGCATGAACAGTAGACAGGAGGGTCAGACCAGAGAAGCCCCATTACCCAAGATCTCTGACACTGTTACCATCCCAGCTGAATCACCTTCAACATCCAAAGAGAGACTACATAGAGATGACTAGTTTTGGAATGCATACTTCCCTGTGGAGGGAGGACAGCCATTCCTCATCAGGAAATGGGGTGACATTGGAGGCTCAGAAAGTCTGTGTACAGTCTACAGGCAGCAAGAGACTAACTGTCCAACTTCCAGTGGAGAAGGCAACCTGGAAAGGCTGGGTTAAATCAAGTCTGCTTCTAGCTCTTTCAGCCATGACCCACAAAGAGAAACACATTTTACATTGAAAGCCAATATACACATACACAAATCTGAGTTGTCATCAACTGCAAGATAAACCATAATTTTACCACTGAGAAAGAAAAAAATGTTGTCTATAACAAAACTCATCCTGATTTAAGAGATTTATGATGAAAAAATGTATATCTTATATGGAATGCTACGTCTTGGATGGAATACAGAGAACATTTCAAGCATCAGTACTAATCTTTATTATGTGTAGTCCACTTTGATATTTACTACTCTCTTCTATTCTATTTAATGTCATTTCTCCCCAAAACACCAGTAATGGCCCATTCAATTGATTTCAAATCCATTAATGGGTGGCAAGCTACAATTTGAAAAACACTGGATTAGAATTAAGGTATAGGACTTCTGGATAATTTTATTGAGAACTCTGAAAAGTTGAAATGGAATCTACTGGTAGGACAACTGTAATTATGGTACAGCATATCAGTACCCATCTCTGGGCTGAATAGCTAGAAGCCTGAGAGAGACCAGAGTGTAGATATTGCTATGGGAATCATTCAAGACACTGGTGCTGTGCTGCGGATGGGCACTGCTATAATTAAGCCACGAGACATGTCAGCCAGGGCATTTCTGAGTGCTGATTCGTGCATGCCTCCTGTATGTTGTAAGGTATGTGTTCAAACTTAGAGCGACCGAAAGGCCCTAAAAAAGTGCAATACTCCTTCCCTGTAACACCCCTGCCCGGGGTGTTGGGCTATTCTTTATAAACCTGGTTGAAGAAGGAAAATACCCTAACTTGTTTTATAAGTTCTTCCAGATCCAAGTATAATGGCCAATCAGAACCCTACTTTGGTGCCATAGTTATACTCCTATTTTGGAGTCATATCTGTTCTATTCACATGAGAGTCCAGGGAGAAATCAGATGAGGGTTTATTAGTTGGCCTACTTGAACACTTTGCTATGCACTGCACCTCATTTGAGGGAGATGTAAGCTGAGGCATACAGATTACTGAATGACTTTCTATAGGAATTACAGACAAGTTGAACACCTTATCAAGAGTTTAACCAGAAGGTTAAAACCTGGGGCTTCAGAAGCAGATTAGAGCTTTTATTGATCCCAACGAAGTCTTTCTCTTTCTCTGGCAGTTCAGGCCTAATTGCTTTGCCCTTTGATATTTGTTTCAGTTCTCCTTTGTCAGTTAACACCCTGCTTCTCATAAAATATGACCATATAAAATGCACATATCCATATCTCAATGATTATCTGAAATGCGACTGTTTGGATCCTTGACTCACCTCACTCCACATTTTCCCTCTGGCCCCAGCCAAGAGGATAACTAGAGGTTGAGATCCAGCTCAGGCTTGTCCAATGAGCATCCTGGCACAAAGCATCTTCTGCTTGGGGAGAGAGGCCCCTTTTTGAGTTTGTACCAAGAGACCATATGTATTAGTGGAGGGCCCTGTAAATGGGGAGAGAAGAGGTGAAACAGTCGTTAGTTCTATCATATTTCAGATCTATCATAAGAACATGTAGAGTTGGACGAAGGCTCACACTTCTGAATTAAAATACCAAGTGATTCCATAGAGCGGGCCGATATTTAGGAAGAACTGAGAGTGATTTGAAATTTAAATAAGTGTTACCATAAGAATAATCATCATTATTCTTTAATAAACGATGTCACTTTTACTATAAAACTAAGATCTTACTGTAACACAGTGGTCAAGAAATCCACAGCCCTGGGTCCAAATTCTACAGGTGCCCCTTACCACCTGTGTGGTTTTGGGGACAGTGTTCAACTTCCACTGAACTCAGAATTCTCATCTGTTAATTGAAAGTAAGTATGCCTACTTCATAAGATTGTTCTGAAGAGTAAATGAGATCATACATATAAAATGTCCGGCACAAGGCTTAGCATAAGTGTTGTATAATCATGTTTTCTGGAGTAGAATTTGTTAGAAGTACAGGTACTAAAATAAAACAAAACAGCAAGGACTAGAATCTGTTTGAGAGTAGGATTTGTTGCAGCCTACTATGGTGTTTGATTCCAAGGAACACCAAGGAGGGGGGTGCCAAGGAGGAAGTTGAGAATTAAATTGTCCACCAAAGATGCAATCAGAACAAGGAGAGTAATCAGAAAGTGCTCGCTGCCTAAGTGCTTCTAGGTGGAGGAGGGAAGGCAGACTGGAGAACAGAGAAAAAATCTAGTAGATTCAACAACCTCTATTTTCCAGTTGACTTTGCCGTGAAAATCACAGAAAATGGCAGTATCTGTGAGATATTACAACCCTCATTTTTTACACAATCACATGTTAATATTTCTCCTGTTGACTATATTGTAAAATTCACACAATTTCAGTTTTGGTCCAAAAACTCTTCAAATTTCCCTCTGGTGACCTTACAGAGCACACCTCCCTTGAATGCTTTCCTGACTCTACAGTATTAAATTAATGTTGGGTGAAACTAGGAATTCATCTGACCCCCCTATTCTGACCTCGGTTCTGAGGCAGGAAATAGATGGGCCCTCAGGGCAAACGTTTTGATTTCGTTCCTTGTGGACCGATACTCCAAGATGGGAATAACAGGACAACTGAGAGAGAAGGCTGGGCCCTGCCCAGAGAGAAGATAAGAGACCACATATTCCTCATTCTCAAAGTCGGGAGACCTCCGCAACTATACATGTGCAGAAAGGCTCCTTGGAGGTCAAAAGGGGAGTGACACCAAGTGGTCAAACCTACCCATAGGCCTCTTCGGTAGACTCCATCTTGGCTAAGAGATGTGCGCGCACACATGGGAGAATCCTGAGATACACCAAATATGGACTCTGAACCAGGCAAATCAAAATGATTGGTCAAAGGAAACCCGGAAGAAATGCCCCACAGAAATGATTCAAACTGCCACAAGGGCGCGACTCTCTCTCTGAGCCCGCCCGTGTGTCTATCCACACATACTGTACTTCTTTTTTTCTTCCTAATAAATTCTTTACTTGTTTCACTACTTTCCGTCTTTGCAGGAATTCTTTTTCTGCAAAGCTGTAGGGCCAGGGCCTTGTCACTGACCACTAGCCTAGTGGCTAGAATTCGGTGCTCTCACCCCTGTGACCTGACCTCAGTCACTGGCTGGGAACTGAAACCCTGCTTCAAGCCACTGCAGGCCAAGGCCACCTGAGATCAGTTCTTGGTCATTTCTTATACATTCCCATATATTTTATAGTCTGTGTCCTGAAAAATCCATTCTCAGTACACAGTTCATATGTCCCTTAAGAACAGAATAATGAAGAGATAGTCCCATCTAATCCCACAGTCTGCTAAGGATCCTCCAGTTACCTGGGATCAGACATGGGTCCTCTGGTCCAGGATAGATCCTGTGGGTTTGGTGTTGTTTGTGTATATTCCTACCAGGGGAATCCACTACATGAGAGCTCCTTCAATCTTATGAGTTCACATGGAGAGATAAATAAAGAAGCACTCTGGGTGTTTTCATTATTGTCATTATATTTATCGTCCTCGTTAGAGAGGACTCAGAAAGCCACAACCATGTCTTCCTCTGCTCAGATGTCATTATTACCAAAAGACATTGCAGCAAACGTACAAAAGCAGGATTTCTCAACACAGTCTAAAGAGGCAAGGTAAAAAGGATAAATCACCTCCATCCTGGACCCTTAGCTTGTAATTTCTGACATCAATGACGACGAAGGCAAGTTTACTGCCTCAGTTGCTGCATTTGTTCTCAAACTATGCCATCTTCCGATGCCAGCTTAACTTAATATTTTTCAAATCATTTTGACCACCTCATGCCATCCAAACTCCAAAGGAAATAGTATCTATGCCCCAACTCTGAGGACACGTGGTTGTGGGTCAGCCCTCTTCCAGAAGGTCACCACTGTGTAATTCAGATTTAGGCCATTTTATGTAACTGTTAGTCCTCTCACTCCAGAATCCATCTGGGATCAATTCAGCCTATGATAGCAACACTGTTCTTTGGAATAGTTGGCCAGGACTGGTTTTCTTAGTTTAACATGTAAGAGACCCACTTCTCCAAAAGTGTTAGGTTGAAAAATCTGTTACAAATAAAAACCATGAGAGTCAAATCAGGCCAATTGTATCTATCCAGGAAAGATGAGAGGGCACATTTTTTTCGATACGTTAAAGGGCTAAATGAGTGCTCAGTAATACTAACACCGGGAAACCTTAGGATCAAGACAAATCAAAAATATTCCAAATGAGTCTGATTCATGTTAAATATTTCCTGTCTCACTGACCAACAGTCCATGTTAAAACCAGTCCTAACTCCTTTTGGAAGTCTTGTTCTGTCACCCACATGAAAGGTAATGTAAGAATTTTGATTGGTGATGCAAGATTGCTAATTCTCATTGGGTAGTTCTCCCCATTAGTCAGAGATCAGCCATGCCAACTTGGAGGTCTCACATGATTTGTGGCGGGCTGCCATTGGGAACTGGCTGTCAAACACTAGGACTAACGGAAATATAGTCTAAAGGGCAAATCCATCCCTTGCTTACATGGGGACAGTTCCTAACCACACAAGGAAGCTTCAACTGCATCCCAAGTTCTGAGATCTGCAGTCTTTTCTTTGTGACCACCTTCTTCTCATCATCAGCAAATCCCCACTGACAATCTCTCTCTCTTTTCCCTTGGAAAATGCCAAAATACTCCCAAAAGAAAATACTATCTTTCCAAATTCTTAGTTGAATTGGAAAGGAGAGATTTGAGATTTAAAATTCATGGCAGGTACCCAGAATAGAGCCTGTGTTTCCACAGAGCTGGAACTCCTGGCTCGGGGTCTCTTCCCTCCGGCCTCACTGAATTTCCCCGGAGCCCGAGGGGAGGGTGGCCTCACAGAGGCTGCAGGCTCTGGAAGGGCCTCACCAGCCAAAACCATGACAATCCTTGGGACCGCGGGCCAGCCATGTGGAGGACAGCTCTTGGTGCTCCAGGTAGGCGTCAGTGCTGTGCCACTGAGCTGGGAGAGCCAAGTTCAGGACACTGGTCCACAAGAGACCTTCCAGCTCCACGTAATATCAAATGGCGAAAATCTCCCAGACATCTCCATCTCAATGCCAAGACCCAGCTCCACTCAACGACCAGCAAGCTACAGTGAAGGACACCCTATGTCAAAAAGCTAGCAAGACAGGAACACAACCCCATCCATTAGCACAGAGGCTGCCTAAAATCATAATAAGGCCACAGACACCCCAAAACACACCACCGGACGCGGTCATGCCCACCAGAAAGCCAGGATCCAGCCTCATCCACCAGAATACAGGCACTAGTCCCCTCCCCCAGGAAGCCTACATACCCACTGAACCAACCTTAGCCACTGGGGACAGACACCAAAAACAATGGAAACTACAAATCTGCAGCCTCGGAAAAGGAGACCCCAAACAATAAGATAAGCAAAATGAGAAGACAGAGAAACACACAGCACATGAAGGAGCAAGATAAAAACCCATCAGACCTAACAAACGAAGAGGAAATAGGCAGTCTACCTGAAAAAGAATTCAGAATAATGATAGTAAAGATGATGCAAAATCTTGGAAATAGAATGGAGAAAATACAAGAAACGTTTAACAAGGTCCTAGAAGAACTAAAGAGCAAACAGAGATGAACAACACAAAAAATGAAATTAAAAATTCTCTAGAAGGGATCAATAGCAAAATAACTGAAGCAGAAGAACGGATAAGTGACCTGGAAGATAAAATAGTGGAAATAACTACTGCAGAGCAGAATAAAGAAAAAAGAATGAAAAGAATTGAGGACAGTCTCAGAGACTTCTGGGACAACATTAAATGCACCAACATTCGAAATACAGCGGTCCCAGGAGAAGAAGAGAAAAAGAAAGGGACTGAGAAAATATGTGAAGAGATTACAGCTGAAAACTTCCCTAATATGGGAAAGGAAATAGTTAACCAAGTCCAGGAAGCACAGAGAGTCCCATACAGGATAAATCCAAGGAGAAACATTCCAAGACAGATATTAATCAAACCATCAAAAATTAAATACAAAGAACAAATTTTAAAAGCAGCAGGGGAAAAACAACAAGTAACACATAAGGGAATCCTCATAAGGTTAAAAGCTGATCTTTCAGCAGAAACTCTGCGAGCCAGAAGGGAGTGGCAGGACATATTTAAAGTGATGAAAGAGAAAAACCTACAACCAAGAGTACTGTACCCAGTACTGTACTCATTCAGATTTGATGGAGAAATTAAAAGCTTCACAGACAAGCAAAAGCTATAAGAATTCAGCTGATCATCTCAATAGATGCAGAGAAAGCTTTCGACAATATTCGACACCCATTTATGATAAAAACCCTCTGGAAAGTAGGCATAGAAGGAAAGTTCCTCAACATAGTAAAGGCCATATATGACAAACCCACAGCCAACATCGTCCTCAATGGTGAAAAACTGAAACCATTTCCACTAAGATCAGGAACAAGACAACGTTTCCCACTCTCACAACTATTATTCAGCATAGTTTTGGAAGTTTTCACCACAGTCTATTAGAAGAGACAAAGAAGGACACTACACAATGATCAAGGACAGTACATAATGATCACTACATAATGATCAAGGACACGACAAATTGATCAATCCAAGAAGAAGATATAACAATTGTAAATATTTATGCACCCAACATAGGAGCACCTCCATACATAAGGCAAACACTAACAGCCATAAAAGGGGAAATCGACAGTAACACATTCATGGTAGGGGACTTTAACACCCCACTTTCACCAATGGACAGATCATCCAAAATGAAAATAAGTAAGGAAACACAAGCTTTAAATGATACATTAAACAAGGTGGACTTTATTGATATTTATAGGACATTCTGATTGGAAGAATCAACATTGTGAAAATGACTCTACTACCCAAAGCAATCTACAGATTCAACGCAATCCCTATCAAATTACCACTGGCATTTTTCACAGAACTAGAACAAAAAATTTCACAATTTGTATGGAAACACAAAAGACCCCGAATAGCCAGAGCAACCTTGAGTAAGAAAAACGGAGCTGGAGGAATCAGGTTCCCTGACTTCAGACTATACTACAAATCTACAGTAATAAAGACATTATGGTAGTGGCACAAGAACAGAAATATCGATCAATGGCACAGGATAGAAAGCCCAGAGATAAACGCACACACATATGGTCACCTTATCTTTGATAAAGGAGGCAAGAATATACAGTGGAGAAAAGACAGCCTCTTCAATAAGTGGTGCTGGGAAAACTGTACAGATACATGTAAAAGAATGAAATTAGAACACTTTCTAACACCATGCACAAAAATATACTCCAAATGGATTAAAGACCTAAATGTAAGGCCAGACACCATCAAAGTCTTAGAGGAAAACATAGGCAGAACACTGTGTGACATAAACCACAGCAAGATCCTTTTGACCCACCTCCTAGAGAAATGGAAATAAAAACAAAAATAAACAAATGGGACCTAATGAAACTTAAAAGCTTTTGTACAGCAAAGGAAACAATAAACAAGACGAAAAGACAACCCTCAGATTGGGAGAAAATATTTGCAAATGAAGCAACTGACAAAGGATTAATCTCCAAAATATACAAGCAGCGCATGCAGCATGCAGTCAATATCAAAAAAACAAACAACCCAATCCAAAAATGGGCAGAAGACCTAAATAGACATTTCTCCAAAGAAGACACACAGATTGCCAACAAACACATGAAAGAATGCTCAACATCATTAATCATTAGAGAACTGCAACTCAAAACCACAATGAGATATCATCTCACACTGGCCAGAATGGCCATGATCAAAAAATCTACAAATAATAAATGCTGGAGAGGGTGTGGAGAGACCTCTTGCACTGTTGGTGGGAATGTAAATTGATACAGCCACTGTGGAGAACAGTATGGCGGTTCCTTAAAAAACTACAATGTGGGATAGGGAGGGTGGGAGGGAGAGAGATGCAAGAGGGAAGAGATATGGGGACATATGTATATATATAACTGATTCACTTTGTTATAAAGTAGAAAATGATACACCATTGTAAAGCAATTACACTCTAATAAAGATGTTTAAAAATAAAAAAATAAGAATAAATAAATAATATAAAATTCATGGCAGAGGCAGACTCATTCATTACACCTTCAAAGGCTATGATTTGGGCTAATGAGAAAATAGGCCAATCATACATGGGAGGTATTCTGTACCCTCCTTTGCTGAAAATCTATTTCAAGCAGCCAAAAATACACATTCAGGAATAAACAGGCTGGCTCTTTCCAATGTCTTCTCAGCTGACAGTTCAAGTGGTATGATAGTGATGTTCGGGTAGTAAACGTTGTAGATTAGCATGCCAAACACAAGTAAAACAGGGCCAACACCATCAGGGATGTCTATAAGCAATTCCCCTGCTTCCGATCTGAAGAAACCCAACTAGAGGCCCATCATATAGTCTATACAAGTGCCTAGAGAAATCTATAAAACCCAGAGAGCTATGTATCTTGGTGAGCCAACTCTAATCCACATGCAGCAATTTAAAACCCTCCTTCTTCCTCTGCCCCATGGCAAAAAGTGAGTCTGTTCCATCTTTTTACAATGATTGCTGTTACTTTCCAGCATAAGTCTAATCTTATTTTGTAAATCCTATTCCTGACACACCTCAAACCATCTGTCTATTCTTCTTGGGTTAGCTTGGGGCTGTTTAGCAAATGTATGTCATTACCTGTAAGTGGAATATTTTTGAGGAGAGTGCATGCCCCTTCTATGTTGCCATGGTTGCTAGGTGTTCCTAAATAATCTCCTTTGGTTCTTCCTCTAAACCCAATATGCCTTTAGTAATTTTTAATATGTGTAAAATAAGGGCCAAGAGACAAAAGGCATGCATGCAACTATTTGGGTTTAAGATTCAAAGTAATTTTGCACGTGCTCTTGAATACAAAAGAATCAGTTGAAATTTTACTAAAAAATTACACATGTCAATTTGAGAAAAAAAGTTAGCCTATGTTTCAGATTCAGACTTGCCAAGAGTTTTAGGAAAAAAGGTGATAAAATCTGAGTGGTAGAAATTCCACCATTCTTGTCCTTGTGGAGCTGGGCCAGGTTCTCACCAAATCTCTTCAATTTATCTCTCCTTTATCATTTTACCATTTCTCCCGTGTTTAGAACTACAAGAGGTTGGTAAAGGCCTTAGAACTCCAAACTAGAGAAGGATATGTTGATTCAAAGAGCACAGATACACATGGACAAACATGAGAAAAGATAACTCACATCATTAGTAACCAAGGGAATACAGAAAAAATTAATAATGAGATTACTGTTGGCTCCCCAAAATGGCAAAGATTAAAAACAGTGAAAACATTTAGTGAGGCTGCAGGGAAATGGGTACTCTTAGGCACTGCTGGAGAAAGTAGAGTTTTTACAACCCTCGCAGAGGCACTCTGGAAGAATCCAGCAAAAACTTTCTGGTTCACACCTTTCATATCTTTACCTTTACTTCTAAGTCTCTATTCTAGAGAAATTACTAGCATGTGTACATGCATGCAAAAAAAAAATGTGATAGCAGCATTGTTTACAAGATCCAAAAATTGAAAACAACCTATCAGTAGGGAAATGGCTAAACTACAGCTGATCTACCTGATGGAATCTTTTGCTTTCATTAAAATGAATGAGGTAGTTCAGCATCATCTGACGTGAAAAGATTGCTAAGTAATTAAGACAGCAATTTGCAGAGCATTAATATGTTCCAATTTATGGAAAACGATACAATTTCTAGGTCTGTAACAAGAGGTTAAAATGAAACTCTTTTTCAGCTTTGTCTAAGGCTCCAAGAGACTCAGAACAAAGCAATAGGTGATTAGGGCTCTCACATTTCAAAATGAGCTGCTAGACAGCCTAGACGGACTTGGAAAGGACACATCCACTACAACGGTTAGCCCATCACCCACCTCAAGAGTAGAAAAGGACTGAAATTGACAAGGCTGAGAAAGAATTTCTTTAGAATGATATGTTGGGGTAGTACTTCCATCTTTACCTCAATCTAAATAAGAGGCGCTTCAAGGAGATTGCTCAGAACACTGGAGTGTATAGGAGTACTGACTAGTCTATGATCAAAATTCATCTACTGGCAAGAGACTGGATCCAGCGGCCCAGAGAGGGCCAGGCACTGAAGGCACTGCATTGAAGCAGACTGCCCTCCTCCTAAGGGCAGCAGCCAAACTGCATGTATGTTCTCTCTGGACCACATGTGAGGGAGCCAGCCAGGATCATTTTAAAAGGGGCCCCACCTGTAGAGATGCAGTCAGCACTCCCTGCTCATATCCTTCTGATCTCTTGATGATATTCGCACACCTGCTCCAGGGGTTAGCTTTCATTCTCCCCGGCAACACCTGTATCTTTTGTCAGAGGATGCCCTCAAGCTGTCGGAGCCCCTCATGTGCAGAGAGCCAGAGAGCCTGGGGATTTTGCTTGGGACTTGAAAGGACTGGAGGAATTGTTATCTAGATAAGTATCCAAGAAAGTTGAAGTGAACATTGATAGAGACAGCAAAGGGAATCTGTTTTCTACCTGTTCTCTACTGAGTCCCACTCCTCCGGTACAATGTTGACAATTACACATAGATAACCTGAGAAAAGTCTGGAAGTTGACCCACAAAACCAACTGTGATCTCTAGAGATCAGAATGATTAGGGTCGAATGATAAGAACTTGTGCATTGCATTCTATACATTTGTCTATAGTTTGATTTCTAAAAACAACAAATAAATATGCTCATCTTTTTGGTAAACACAACCTTAAGATCTATAGATACACACATACATTCATTGTGTAAGAATTCAGAAAAGAAAAAGAAAACAGACAAACCATAAACATAACTCCACTCCTCTCACACCCCACCTTTGTTAGTACAACATTTGGGGGGGTTTCATTCCCATCTTTTTGCCTTGGGTGGGCAGGCCCTCAATGGGCTCCACCAACCTAGTTAAATTCAACAAGGAAGAGTTTCGAGGGTTGTTTAATCCCTCTACCCAAATCTTCTGTGGCTATTTTGGCTATATGAAAATTTAGGTATAGGTGCAAAGAAAACAATTTGATACTTATAAGTCTCCCTTATCTACCTTAAAATGCTCACAATCTAGGTGGAGATGTGAAATAGTTAGCTAGTGGGAAGCAGCAGCATAGCACAGGGAGATCAGCTTTGCGATGACCTAGAGACGTGGGATAGGGAGGGTGGGAGGGAGGCTCAAGAGGGAGGGATATGGGGATATATGTATGGACATGGCTGATTCACTTTGTTGTACAACAGAAACTAACACAGCATGTGAAACAATTATACTCCAATAAAGATCTATTAAAAAATAATAATAAAGTCACTGGAGATTGGTATTAAAAAAAATAGTCTTCAGTGTGACATCTCATGCACTGCCTCCAGACAGTAGCAAAGTGGAAGGCTAGAAGATTGAAATTTACTGTTCCTCTTATGAAACCAGAAATACACATTCCTTGCCTGGAAATGAGTACTCAAGTCAAACTTGACAAGGCTTACTGTGTCTGCCCAGAAAGCGCAGCTGAATGCAAATTAAAGAGGAGACTTCATTTCCTTCCTGAGTTTTATACAAAAATCTAAGCTGTTGCAAACTCATCTCTTAAAATACACAAATATACAGTTTGGCAAATGAAATGGCTGCTAGACATGTGGAAATTACCTCCTTGTTTGTTTTCAGTCTCCCTGTTTCCCCTAGTAACCAGAGAGAAAATTCAATTTCTAAACCTTGAAGCAGCATGAACAATGAACAATTGTTAGCCTAGAAATAGCAGACGAAGCCTATTACTACACAATGGAAAGTACACGGCATTGTCTTGAGATTGTGTTTACTACACCGGCTTGGTGGGTAAAATGACCCGGTAGAGAGTGGGACTGGTGTCCTACTCATTAGAAATCTCTGAGAAAACCTCTACACCAAGGGTAGCGTCCAATTCCTTTCTGTTTTTCTGTTGAGTATAGGTTAGGATAATTACATGTAATTTCTCTTGACTGACTACATGAAACTTCTTACCAATTTCCACCAAACCCTCTACCAAATCAATGAAGATAGGGTCAATGGAAAGCCAGTACGATGCAAATATGCAGCAAAGGTGCTCATTTATTTCATTTAAGTGGCAAACCAAAAGTCTTGAAGAGGCAACAATTTCATGATCCACTAAAACAGCAACAGAACACACAAACGTGCTCTTTGCTTGGAATATGAAAACATTTTTCATGAGTAACTGAAATTGAGCTGAAATCTTCAAACCAGGAATGGCAAAGTGTACATTTTACCAAATTTGTTGGATGCCAGTCATACACCGAGGATAAACCCAAACTCAAACTGGTGCTAAAGTCCAATTTCCTTTTAACATTTTTTGAAAAAGGAGAAAGGAAAGAAAGGGAAGGAAGGAAGGAAGAAGGAAGGAAGGAAGGAAGGAAGGGAGGGAGGGAGGGAGGGAGGGAGGGAGAAAAGTAAACTTCCTAGACTTTAAATTGCAGTTTTTAAAAGAAGTTTCCAAGGGCTACTTGGATACTGGCTGGCGCTTACAAAACAATCCCAACAAGTTGAGTGTAAGTGAATCAAAACCAGACAGATTCCATTTCCCTTCAGGAAAATGGGTGTTTGGGGACACAAAATAGAAATAAATAAAAGCTTCCCCCAAAGCATCTGAGTTTTAACAAAACCACAGTGTTCTGAGTAAAAACTGGAGGAATGTCTTCTGTGCTTCGACCAGGGCTGGGTTTCAAAGAGGTGACAGGGAGGGGTAAGAGTGACCCCTCCATGCCAGGCACTGAGCCTCAGGGACACTGTTTTGATTTCATCCTCACAATAACCTGCATGGTAGGTAGGTTTTCTCTCCCCACTTTACAGATGAGAAAATGAAACTCAAGAACTTGAGTCACTTGCTCTAAGTCATTCAGCTAAGAAGTTACCCTATAGGACGTCTGTTTTAGGAAACTTCCCACACCACCCACACTCCTGCTACGTAAGAACCACTGATTTCTTTATCGGTGAGTATGCAAGTATGACTTGTTGATGTTTTAATAAGGCGATTTTGGCGCACACTATAGAGCAATGCTACATCTTGTCAAGGCCAACACATTGCTGGCCGAGACAGTGGCAGAACCAGATGGGGGGAGGGGGAAGTCTTGTCTTGATATAACTTAGGGTCATTTTGTTTTTGTTTTTGCAGTACACGGGCCTCTCACTGTTGTGGCCTCTCCCGTTGAGGAGCACAGGCTCCGGATGCGCAGGTTCAGCGGCCATGGCTCACGGGCCCAGCCGCTCCGCAGCATGTGGGATCTTCCCGGACCGGGGCATGAACCCGTGTCCCCTGCATCGGCAGGCGGACTCTCAACCACTGCACCACCAGGGGAGCCCTAGGGTCACTTTGAATTCATGTCCTAACTCCAAGTTACTCAGCTTTGGGGCAGGTCTATGCTAAGTGCTTCATCTCCATTCACTTCTTTCATTCTCAAAATGACCCTAGGAGTTTTGTAGCACTTTTATCCCTATTTTATACCTAAGAAGACTGAGGCATGGAAGGTCTAAGGCAGAGGCAGAGGCTAGAGGATTCTAACCCAGCCTGTCCGAGCCCTCTGGGTCCAGAGTCATGTGTCTGACTCCCCTCACCAAGCTGAAAGGGCACCTCATCCATGTGTGACAGAACTGAGTTCAGGTGACTATAACCCCAGAAATGATGCAGCATTGGCTTCTTGCCTGAGTCCATTCAGACTGCTAGAACAAGATACTACATACAGACTGGGTAGCTTACAAACAACAGAAATTTATTTCTCACAGTTCTGGAGGCTGAAAGTATGAGATCCAGGCGATAGCCTTTGGTAAGGGCTCTTCTCACTGTGTCCTCACATGGTGGAAGGAGCTAAGGGGTCTCCCGGAGCCTTTTATAAGAGCACTGATGCCATTCATGAGGACTCTGCCCTCAGGACTCAAGCACCTCCCAAAGCCCCCCACCTACTAATACCATCATCTTTAGGGATTAGGATTTCAACATGAATCTGGGGGAGATACATACCACTTCTCAAGGTATGTGACCATCAGAACTTGATAGCATCTTCCTACACATTCATTCATTCATCCAACAGTATTGATTAAGTGCCTATGCTATATAAAAATAGGGGTTATAAAAAGATATTCAGGTCCTTGTCTTCAGGAAATGCAAAAAACGTAACAGCCTCAAGTTGGTCACATGTCAAACTTACTTGGTTCTGAATTTGCCCCTGGCCTTCTTTCTGTTTTTACTTATCTTTTCAATTCACTTATTATTATTCACTTGTTATTTGGGACATATCCAAATTTATGGTTTAAGTTAGTTTGTCCTTGAGACTAGTGAACCTCATTGAGTCAAATGAATGGAAAAATAACGTGAAACCAAGGGCCTCTTTGGATTCATAAAATATTAGAATTTGAAGGGACCCTAGAGATGTACTGGTCAGAGTAGGCTAACTGCTGTAACAAACAACCCCAAAAGTTTATTTCTTGTTCTCACAAAATCCAATGTGTATGTTCCTGGTTAGACCACCCTCCTCCAAGTAGTGATACATGGGATCCAGGCTACTTCCACACTGTGGCTCCACCATCGCAAAAAAGAGTTTCAAGGCACCCTAGGCTCCATCCAGCCAGCAGTCAGAGGGAAGAGGGAAACTTCAGAGAAGGTACACTCAGTGCTAACTGCGACCTCCCACTGCACTGGGGAGAGTTAGTCATGTGGGCCAATTAGGCACCAGGTTACCAGGAAAAAGAAGTAGATTTAGTGAGCATGTAGCCCACCTCTACACAGACTCCAATCACCACCACCGTGCAGGGAAAAAGAACTATGCCTCCAAGCAGCTAAATGAGTCATCTAACCAGGGCTGGGTTTCAAAGTGGTGACAGGAGTAGATTCCAAGGCAGTGTTCTTTGCCTCCAATATTGATACTTTCTAAAAAGTCAAAGACTGTTTTTATTTACTATCTCATGCTTACTATAGAAAATTTGAAAAATACAGAACTTGAAGAAAAGAATTGTTTATAATCTTCCAACAGTAATCATTGTTTATATTTTGATACCTATCTGCCAGTCTCTTCCATATATATTGCTGTATATATTTTTATATATATATACATAAAATTTTAATTATAAAATATTTCAAACGTACAGAAAAGTAGTATAAAAGAAACCTATATACCACCCTACATACACCACTCAGTTTAACACACGTTAACATTTTGCCATATGTGCTTCAATTCTCTCTCTTTAAAAATAAAATGGGGCCAGCTAAAACCCAACTTTATCCAATTCTCCTTCCTAAGAGAAGCCAAGAAGTGCCATCCTGAAGCTGGTATGTATAGATCCTGCATGTATTTTTACACTTTCACTACGTATTTATACATCCATAACAACGTATATTGCTTTTGTACACGTTAAATTTTTGCATAAATGATATAATGTCATTTGTATCTTGCTTTGTTTAGTCAGCAGTATGTTTTAGGACTTACCCATGTTGATACACAGCAATCACTCTCACTCTGTTGGACTAGGTGTGGTATTCCATTGGAAGACTAAGCCGTAGTCCATCTACTAATACACCGTTAGATTGTCTTCACTTTTTTCCCTTTACCATCGTTAAAAAAAAAATTGACATCAAATTATACATACAGACTTGTTGCCTGCTTTCTCCACTTAACATTACCTAGTACCCATATCTGTTACTTGAGAATATTCTTTTTCACAGCTGCATAGTATTCTCTCATAGGAACATACCAAAATTTATTCAACCATTTCCTCTGGTCGAACATTTAGATATTTTCCAGTAATGTGCTATATAAATGATACTTCCCTAAACATCCTTTTACGTGCATTTTGGTATGATGACAAAGAAAAGACCACACAGTGCCTGTAAAGAGGGAAAGTACTACAGTGGTGAAGCAGCCATGCTCTGGTCTCACAGTCCCTGGGTTCAAATACCACCATTTCCACTCCTAACAGTGTGACTTTGGGCAAATTCCTTAACTTCCTTGTGTTTCTATAAAAAACGATTGATAATAACACTTGCTTTGAATCCAATAGTAAGCAGCTTTGTTTATATGCTTTGTGGCTTATTGGTTTTTTAAATTCCATTGTAGGCAAGCAAGGGTAATCCTGCATCTGCAAGTCCAGCTTGCGTACAGAAAGCTAAGCACAGTCCAGAGGACAGAAGGTCTTGTGAGATTGAAATCACTGACTCTAGAACAGTGCCTGGTACAGAGTAAGCACTCAGTAAGAATTAGGTTAAAAATGTTTATATTTGTAGGGACTACACATGCACACGGCACACACACGCATATTTGTGACCCTATCATACTTCAGCTATGTGATACGGTGCTGGCACACTTTAGTTCTCTCCCAATTTTTCCTTATTGATAAGGTTACCCCCATCTTCTCCCTACTTATTGTTCCATCTGGCACACCTTCCATTTTTGTTACCTTTTGCCGGGAATCCTTTAGACTCTCCAGCTAGTCCTCACAATCTGACACACCATACCCCCACAGAGAGTCACAAAAACCTGTCATTGACGTGATGAAATTCTCAGACTCTCCCTTCCCAGTTCAACCAAATGATCTCTCTATCCCAGCATGTTCAAGTGTCACCTCCCACAGGCTCCTCCTCTCTTTTTGTCCTATTAATGATGTCTCACTTCTCGACGGACATCAACCAGCTTGAACCTCAGTACAGATTACCTTTTCAAAGGGATATAAAGAAACAATAAAGCACAAAATAAAGAAATCCACTTAATTTTTTAAGTCCTTCCAGATATGGCTCAATAAAAACTTCATTGGCCTTGGGAGACTTCTCCTAATTCAGCTAAACAAACACTCTTCCTTCTACTTTTAGGAATGCTGTTGGGCTTTGAAAAACTATGAAGCTCCTGAACAGGAAAGGCAATAAAAGGAAGGTATGGTTGAGCAGTGAAGCAGTCAAGCTCAAAGCCCTGCCCTCACCTTGGCAATCACCCCAAATCTGATGAGAACCATAAGTTCACAAGGAAGGACTTTACCACACAATTTGTCACTACAGTTTCCAAATGGACGGGGATGATCATGGCACCTGTAATCTCTGTAGAGCCAGGGGAATACTCACAGGCCCTTAATTGTTGAACACCATCATGGTTGGAACTATTTACATATTACCAAATATGGTCTAAATTAGCCTCAAAAAAAAACAAGAAAGAAGTATCTAGAGAAGATGAAATACACACACACACACACACACACACACACCCCTGTATGTGATAAACCTAGTAGAAAAGGGGATCAGGTCCCACCCCTCCTTTTATGGGGAAAATTCACATCTTTTAATCTTTCCAAATGTATTTGTTTTCCTTAGCTGCAAGCTTAGTTACATTCTTCCAACTCATTAGTATTAATTCATTTTCCTACTGCAGCCTGACCGGAACTAATTCTATTTTGGTTTTAACAATGAAATCCAAATGGATTTCTGCCCTCTGGCCTATAACAAGTGGTATTGTTCCTATGAGGCCATGTCTAGACTCTTTAGGATAGGCAGGGAAGAGGTCATCCTTGAGTGACTTGTGTTTTTTGAATCTGGGGAAGTTCAATAACTCTGCTGCCCCTTTTCCTACCCTCAGGAGTCCCAGATTTTGTCTTAAAATTGTGAGGCTGCATGGAGAAAGTACACATAAATCTTACCTAGTTTATGATCATGTCATCCATGATCACACTTTCTTCATAAGAATGCCATTAGGAACTGAGGATTTCACAATATGAGGTAGATGCCTATTAATGTCTTTGCTACATACCTTCTTTTTCTAACAGTTGACTTGGGCTTTTCTCTTTGTTTTGTTTGTGTGTTTGTTTTTAGTCTGTGGGGCAAATAAAGTGTTTTATTTGAAGGCAATTAGCATTGGTTGAACCATAAACATATTCTCTACCTTCATCCTGACAACTCACTCCCAACCATTTCTTTATCAAAGAAGGGAAAGCAGAGAAGGAGGAGGGGATACGAAGTAGAAGATGTAGAGAAGGAGGAGGAAGGAGAGATGGAAGGAAAGAAATGAAGAAGGGGGGAGGGAAAGAAGGAAGAAAGGAAGGGAGGAGGGAAGAGTATCCATTGCCATAGTATCTCAAAGAAAACGATGTATGGAATACAAAGACTTCAACTTTATGCCCAGTAAGGCCCCCAACTCTCAGTACATTCTACTGAGAGGTACAGATTCACAAAGTTTATGCCACCCTTAAGGCATAAAACAATTAGCTCCCTTAAATACAGCAAGACTTACAGACCATGATAATGAACAAAAAGAGTCCCGTAGAGTCCCTTTGAAGTGTCAATATTCCTTAGCATTTTAAAATGACTCAGACTTACATTTCTAGGCTCTTCTTAATACGATGAGATTTGCTTATACCAAACACAATGGAGTTGTCTCGATTGGAATTGAATCTGCCTCATGGTAACTGTTGCCTAAGCACAACCTTGTAGGGAGGTAGCATGGTGCCAGGAAGAGCAGAGTCATGGCCACCTGGAAGTGGCCCCACCCTGCCTGACAACTGCGTCCACCTTGCACAATCCATTTAACCCCCTCAGAGCCCATTTCCTCCTCTGAAAAACTTACTACACAATCTCTCAGGGTCCTCCCTGCACTGAGAGGTCGAAAAGCTTGAAAACGAATTCACGTCTAATGTTCCCTTCATCAGTAAAACTGAAAAACAATACCTATTCTAATAGCATGGCATGTGAAATACCATAGACATGTAAATCCATTGCATAAATTTTAGAGAACTTTCAGTACATTCTACTTAGAGGTTGACAGTCACAAAGCCCATGAATCACAGCTTCCAAGAGTCCATGGTTTATGGTTCCAGGATTCATGGTTCTATGACTCCAAGATCTTGCTCTAAGAGAATAAATTACTTGAGACACTAAAAGAGAACATCCTTGAATTAGACACATATTGAGTATCCAGGATAGTGATGAGCCTTGGAGACAGTCCTGGAAGGATCTATTGCCACTCTGTAATTCAGCCCTTGATATACGAGGATTTGGCACAGGTGGCTGTAGGGAGGTGGTGGTTGGATAAGATACGAGCAATTGAGTTTCAGGACATTTCTGCCATTAGCATTATTCCCACTCTCTGACTTCTGAGAACTACCACCCACTTACATACGGCTATTTGGGGGAACACAAGGCAGAAAGATGCCAGAATGGGACATTTTCTTATCTTGAACCCCCATCTAGTGCCCCCAGCTGACTTGGAGGTGGAATGACAGTGACGGCAAAGGTCACACAGCTAGAAGTAGGCCGAGTATAACGACAGGACACATCCAGAAATGCAGGGAGCCTGGTGATGCGATGTCACTCACTGCACGTAAAGGACAGTAATGAGAAATCACTGGGTTCATCCTTCTACGTGATAGATCTTAATCTTGCTCCAAGCATTACAAAAAGGTTGCATTAATGGTCTGCTGTTGATTTTCTGGGTCAGGTTGACTCCTGTCCTCCAGCTCAAGAGAGGAGGGACCAGCAGGAATCCTGAGAACACAAGAGGAAGACTGTGCTCCAAGCTGAAAACGATGAATAGAATACCGGCTTGTTAGAGATATGATGGTTCAAGAACAGCGCAGCGTATGCTCCAGTGGATTGGAAGGCTGTTTCTGGCTGAATTACACAAGACTGCAGCATATTTGCAGTAGAAAAGGTAAATATTGAAGTCAGCCAAAAGATAAGAATATCTGACCCATAGGCAAATAACAATGTATAAAGATCGTCTTTTAGTTTTTTCTTTTTAAAATTGTTCAGATTAGCACAATGAATCTTTTCTTTTGGCTGACAGAGTCGGAAGGCAACAGACACCCAAAGGGGAAGAAATACCCAAAGAGAAGGGCAAGTTTTTGAGAAGTTAAATCATCTCTTCCATTTCTTCCCTATTTAACAGGAAAGCCACAAGGAACAAAGCCACAAATATACAGTCGGCTTTCACTTTGCATGTTCACAGTCCCTTGAGAGTTAACAAACTAGCTAAGGTGCAAAAAGTCTTGTCAGGACATGGTCAGGATTTAGACTAAAAGGCCTGGAAGGGCCTGGTGAAAGTTCTGTGGATGGAGATGTTCTGGTGAGCTCCCAGATCTGGGAAGCCGGGTTCACCAACAGTCAAACACTCAGCATTTCCTACTGGCAAATTCCTAGGTAGTCACCGTGCTGGAAATCCTGAGTAGTCCGATGGCATCATCCCTATTTTCCAGACCAAGAGATGAGGATGAAAGTTGAATAAGTCATCCACCCACCACCTGCAGCATCAGGGAGTATCGGGACCAGATCTCAGCCTCTTCTGCCAGGACCACACCCACAAGTCTGCTCCCATCAGGGCTCCCAGAGCTTCACTTGGTGCCCACTCGCTTCCACTGACTGCCCCTGTCTGCCCTGCCAGGAGACACTCACCGGGAGCAGAGAACAGCTACGATCAGAATGCTTGCAAATCCCTAAGAGTTTCTGAAATCCCCAAGGTACTATTATAACCACCCCTCCCCACAAACCCTGAGGAATTGGACAGGCAGGCAGGGAGGCTCTTTGGTGGGAAATGGAGGAGTAACTTGGCTATTCTCTCTTCTCCTTGCCTCCCAAGAAGTGGAGTAACAGCATAACGCTCCCCTCCTCGTCACCCGTCCACCACCAGTGTCCAGGAACCAGAAAATTCACTTATGTAGTTTGTGTCTCCTCACCGTGGATGCCAACCAATTAGCAGTACGAGATTGGGGGCTGGGATATGCCGTCTCTTCGGGAGCCTGGATGACGGTCAACAAGGCAAATTAAAGGCACCTGTACTGGGCTCTGGCCCACACTCTCCACTGCTCCCTCCTTTAGCCACATGTTTTCACTTTTTACAATAATTCTTCATGGAAGAAGGATGAACGTTGCCCTCAATGAAGTTTCAGAAAAGGAATCTGATCCTTGCTCTGCCACTCAGATGCAGCGTCTTTGTAAACAGCATGGCAAGGGTCTTTGTAAGATTTATAGGAAATGGCAATTGGCAGAGCAAACATTAGCTCCTAATCTGGCCCCATAAAGCTGTCCTGTTGTCTTTGTAGAGGTCTCAGGGAATGTTATTGAAAACAAAGGAGAGATCAATACCATGCAGTCCACTGCCAGCTGTGGGCCTCCAAAGTGAATCCACCTGGGTTCACCTACCTCTCAGAAGAAGAGGGTTTTAGTTTGTGTTGGCTTCAACCACACGGCAATATGTTTATAGCTTCCTCCCCAAATCCTTAGAAGAAAACTGTCCCTGAAATTAGTCTGCAAAGACTCTTATCTACAGGGTGGTGGCGAGGCAAAGATTTTTAATTAAGAGAAAAATGATAGGAAAGAAATGGTCACTCTCTGCGTATCATGTAGTGAATTTGATACTAATACTTGTTAGATGTGAGACAGCCCTCCAAGGTGAGTATCTGAAAGGCAGCTCTACCGGTAAATGTCTCCAATTACAAAGAACTGAGTCATTAATAGGGAGTGGCCAGATTAATTATGAGTGTGGAAAGGAAAGAAACGAGAAGCAACATTCCCTGAGAATCGGGTTTTGTGTAACAGAATATAAAGTCTTTATTTCAGACTTTATTACAGAGAAGGGAATGATTAACGACCGAACACCTTCCTCCCACCTTGAAAAAGAAATGTTCCAAGTGATTATTTCACAGACCTTGCCCTTAGAACCTCCTCCTTTCCTGCCCCATATGAAACAGCGTACAGGTTAACATGCCAACTAAGTTTCCCCAGGGCAACCTTCCCGGACACTCTCTTCTGTAGGAGATGTGAATGAGACGCTGTGCAGGGGCTTTTGTCGAATGAAAGAGAGTTTGTGCTTCTGAAGTCACAACCAGCCCTCCCTCACCCCCAGCAATTCCTTTAATTTAGACTTGACAGTCTGTCTCTTCACCCTTCACTCTGCCAATGCTTATTCTCTCATCGCGAGAGGGAAATGTCAAGGTCTCAGCAGAAGGGGGAAAAGTTTCTGCTATGCATCTAAATGTACTCATCACACAAAAGAGCCCCAGAGCTGACTTGCCCCAGTTGGCTTTGGGGGACAAGCTTTGGCCCTCATCACCCTGAGGACAAAAGCAGCACATAGAAACGCCACAGCAGCTCCTGGCATGGCCCCTGTCAGGCCAAGCATTCATGCCGGGAGTGTGGAATTTCCCTGTCACATAAAACCACAGCGGGGTCAAGAGGCAGATACACCAATCAAGGAGCAGAGTGGGATCTTTCAATGCTTCGATGCTGGGGGAGGTGAAGCAGTCCTTCTGGCAGGTGTAAATGTCCAGGCAAAATAACTTTACTCCTTTAGTGAATCACCCAGCAGATTGACAATGAAATTAATAATAAAAATGTACAGGGCTTCCCTGGTGGTGCAGTGGTTGAGAGTCCGCCTGCAGATGCAGGGCACACGGGTTCGTGCCCCGGTCCGGGAAGATCCCACATGCTGTGGAGCCGCTGGGCCCGTGAGCCATGGCCACTGAGCCTGCGTGTCCGGAGCCTGTGCTCTGCAACGGGAGAGGCCACAACGGTGAGAGGCCCGCGTACCACACACACACACACAAAACATGTACTGAATGCCTACTCTGTGCCTGGCACTAAGATAAGAACTTGTCAGGGCTATAAAGAAGTGGAGCAGAGTCTCACTCTAATGAGGGTGTAAATCCAGGCAATTGCGATCAACCGTACATGGCAGCATATGGATATCCCATGAGTGACAGTGGCCTTTCCAATAGCAATTACCCTCCCTCCCCTGCTAAGAGGACCTTGACTCTGTTCACCTATCAGGTGGTTATGTGTTTTCCTAAAGGGTGAGCTTCCTCACAGCCTTAGTGGGGGAAGCTTGATTGGCCAAAACCAACGGTTCTGAATTCTGCCCACTCAATAGAATCATCTGGGGAGTGGTTTAACCATCCCAGTGATTAAGCCCAATCCCAAGATTCTGATTTAATTGGTTGGACATGGACTCCCAGCACCCCATAGGCTTAAAAATCCTCCATGTGATTCTAACGTATGCCAAGGGCGAGAACCATTGGTCTAAGTCAAGCCAATTATTTTATTCCGTAGTTAGTGATTGGCACAGGGTCTGTCATGTGACTTAGTTCAGGTCAAAGATGTGAGAAGGTATCTGCTGGGAAGCTTCTGGGAAGTTTTTCTTTAGGTTTAAAAAGACAAAAGGAAAGAAGGTGCTTTCTCCTTCTTTTCTGAGCTTTGGACAGTATTTTGAAAGGAGGTGTGGTTTGAATAGGTGCAAGCAACTTGCAACAGTGAAGGGAAGAGTCAACAACGACCAACACCCAGACAAAGGTAGAAGAGAAAGACAGAAGAAGCATGGTCCATGACGACACTGCTGGATTCATGAAATAACCAAAACTGCTAGACCGGTGGATCTAAACCTTGGTTGCACATTGTAAACACCTGGAGTGTTCTTAAAACTACTGATGCCTGAGAACACTCTGACATAAATTGCAGCAAGATCTTTTTTGACCCACCTCCTAGAGTAATGCAAATAAAAACAAAAATAAACAAATGGGACCTAATGAAACTTCAAAACTTTTGCACAGCAAAGGAAACCATAAACAAGACAAAAAGACAACCCTCAGAATGGGAGAAAATATTTGCAAATGAAGCAACTGACAAAGGATTAATCTCCAAAATATACAAGCAGCTCATACAGCACAATATCAAAAAAACAAACAACCCAATCAAAAAATGGGCGGAATAACAAAATAGACATTTCTCCAAAGAAGACATATAGATGGCCAACAAAAACATGAAAAGATGCTCAACATCACTAATTATTAGAGAAATGCAAATTAAAACTACAATGAGGTATCACCTCACACTGGTCAGAATGGCCATCATCAAAAAAATCTACAAACAGCAAATGCTGGAGAGGGTGTGGAGAAAAGGGAACCCTCTTGCACTGTTGGTGGGAATGTAAATTGATACAGCCGCTATGGAGAACAGTATGGAGGTTCCTTAAGAAACTAAAAATAGAACTACCATATGACCCAGCAAATCCCCCTCCTAGGCATATACCCAGGGAAAACCATAATTCCAAAAGATACACGCACCCCAATGTTCACTGCAGCACTATTTACAATAGACAGGACATGGAAGCAACCTAAATGTCCATCAACAGAGGAATGGATAAAGAAGATGTGGCACATATATACAATGGAATATTACTTAGCCATAAAAAGGAACTAAATCGTGCCATTTGCAGAGACATGGATGGACCTAGAGAATGTCATACAGAGTGAAGTAAGTCAGAAAGAGGAAAATAAATATCATATAATATTGCTTATATGTGGAGTCTAGAAAAAAGATACAGACAAACTGATTTGCAAAGCAGAAATAGAGACACAGACATAAAGAACAAACGTATGGGGGTGAGATGAATTGGGAGACTGGGATTGACATACATACACTACTATGTATAAAATAGATAACTAATGAGAACCTACTGTATAGCACAGGGAATTCTATTCAATGCTCTGTGGTGATCTAAATGGGAAGGAAATACAAAAAAGAGGGGATATATGTATACATATAACTGATTCACTTTGCTGTACAGTAGAAACTAACACAACATTGTAGAACAACTATACTCCAATAAAAATTAATTTTAAAAATATATTTTGAGAAAACAACTGTTGCCTGGGCCTCAGCCCTAGAGGATCTGATTTAATTGGTAAGTGGTGAGGTATGATTATCAGGATTTCAAAAAAAATTCCCAGTTTTTTATATTGTACAGCCAAGTCTGAGAACCACTGCTCTAGATTTCCTGTTGAGTGTGACAACACATTTCCTGTTATTTAAGCCAGTGTTTCTCAAAGTGTGTTTCCCCAACCAGCAGCATCAGTATCACCTGGGAACTTGTTTGAACTGAACACTTTAGGTCTCACCCCTGCCCTAGTGAATCAGAAAATGCAGGAGTATAACCCAGCAACATGTGGCTTAACACGCCTCCAGCGGTCTCTGATGCATGCTAAAGCTTAGAAAGCATCCTGATCCTGTATTTGTAACTGATGCAGAAACTCAGAGTAAGAAAGGACTACCTTAGCTAATTGGATTTGGACGAATGAGGTGGAAGGAAACAGCACATGCAAAGCTCTCACAGAACTTCTACAGCACATATAGGGAGTGCAGGGAGTAGAGGGAAGCAGTGGGAACCAATCAAGCTGAGGCAGAAGGAGTTCCTAAAGAGTCGAGGAAATTAAGTCCAAAAAGACAGATCAGAGCCATAGTCCTCAGTGTGAGGCTCCTAAGTGAGAGGTTAAAGAGATCATATTTTATCCTGTAGGTAATGGGAAGCCGCTGAAGAATCTGAAAGAGAAGAGTTTTAAGTGAACAAAAGCAAAACTGAAAGTGTAGGATGATTAAACTGAAAATGGTAAATTGGACAGAATGAAGGGGAAAGAAACCAGGCACAGGGATACCAGTTTAGAGACCATCCTAGCTGTGCGTAAGTTCTGGTTTTCCTTCTCAGCATCTGAACTATCCATTCTGAAGCCAAGGAGTAAGATGCATCATCAAGAAGACCTTTGACCTAATCCTCAGCATCTCTGCCTGTTTGGATGTGGGACTCAGTAAAGCTTCCATTCAACCTCTCCTCTCCTGGGCACCTGAAAAGGAAAACATTAGTTTCCTCCACAAAGGGAGACTTCGGTTGAAATTGTAAGTTACCAGCAATGTATAGCGGCACCTGTTCCCTTGTGCCGATGAGGATGAGATCTGCCATCCCCTAGGAAATAGGAGAGGAATTGGGGTCATGGGACTGTGTAAAGGGGAGATCTTAGCTGCTATGAGTGCTATTCTCCAAACTGGGCTAGAAATGAAACCTGGGACAGTGGTAGAATTATCTGTCTTCTCTCAGGTTCTGATTTTTGGGCTGGTACCTACACAGTCTGAAGCTCTAGGCACCACAGAATGTAACTTACAACCTTTTCACTGGACTGATATCAGTGATATGACCCCACTCACACTGCCATCACTGGAACCAGCCGGGTGATTGTCACCCTCAAGAGTGGCGTAAGGTCATCCAAGTTTTCAGGAATTCAGTTTACAAAAAAAGTTTCAATACTGTATGTGAATTAAAGTAACATGTTTGATATACACTCTTCCATTTCAGATAAAGATTTGCCTTTCCAGTTACATTGCCCTGATAACATGAGAACTGTCATACAGAAAAGTTGAAAGAACTGTACAGAACAGGTAACATTTTTGCTATGTTTGTTTTACCATGTATCTCTACAACTACCCAACTCTATCCAACCATCTACTCATTTAATTTCTTTGATGTATTTCAAAGTAAGTTGCAGACATCAAAGCATTTAACTCCTAAAGACTTCAGTATGCATATCTCAAACCAGAGTTCGGTATTTGTTTATTGTTCCTTTTTTAGGTTAAATTCACATTAAATAAAATGTACAAATCTTAACTGTACCATTCCATGAGTTTCTAATTATCTTCTGCTTATGCTTACATTTTAATGAAATTAATATTCATTAAATTGCATGTCGTAAGCATATCTTATTGTAGTGTCTCTATCAACTGTATAACAAGAAGTAAATAACACAGTGAGATGTATTATTAACTTCTCACAGTTTTCACATTCATAAAATATGAGTGCTTTTACATCTGACTTTTGAGATTATGAGTATTGTCAGGCATTCCAAGTTTTTAGTAATTAAAATGCAAATAAAAAATGTTCTCTCATGTTTCTCATCTTCTGGATGTGTTTAACTGGTGGGTTCCCTGAAATGACAAGGTGATACGTTTAAAAAAGAAAACCCGCTCCTATTTGCAAATAGTCTCTGTGTGAATCGGAGCTTTCTCAGTATTGTATAACCTAAGCAGAACACAGCAATAAATAGGGTGCTGATGTACCAGTTGCAGTTAAAACCCCTGACTTCCATGTTTGCGTTCATAAAGAAAGCCTCACTGCGTGTGCTGAGTGACTTGTAATAACCATGATAAATGTGAACTTTTAAAATAGAAATTTTAATAAGCTCTTGCCTACTGGTAGTTTAGATAAAACAAGACTTCATGTGGGAAAAAATGGTCCACTGTTAAAAAAAAAATTGAAACCACTCTATTTCATCCATTACCCTCATCCTATTGATGAAAAAACTGAGGCATGGGGACCAGTACTCTTGCCTCTTTGGGTCCTAGCCCCTTCTCACTATATAACATAAAATTTGAATTAATCCATAACTATTTATTGTGCATGATTTTGTAGATCCTGTGAGGTTCAGAAAAGTAAAGGAAGACCAGGTGCCTTCCTAACTCCAGACAACTAGCCCAGAGGAAAGCGTATGATTCCAATGAAGAGGAAGAACTGACATGGATAGAACAACTCAGGGATGGTGTGAAGTCCAAACTGCATGGACTACAGCAGTACTACTTGAATCCACAGAGGGGGACAGAAATTGCTGGGAAAATTAAGTTGTGTAAGGAAAGGGGAGGTGAGGGGAAGGCGCCTGACAGGACAGTCTGGGAGGCAGAAGACAAAGACTTGTGGAATCACTTGTACAATGCTCTCCTACAATGCCTTTGGGACTTATTTAAGCTAATTGTTTATTTCATTTACTGTGGGAAAATTCTAAGTCCTCCACTTTTCCATTGACCTGGTATCCAGACCTTTGGATTCACCTTCAAATTGGACTAATGCCAACTCTAAAGTCAAACGTACAGGGGGCCCATTATGCTAATCTAAAATAGACTGGATTGGTTTCTTTTCTCTTTTTTTTCCCTTTCTTTCTTTCTTTCCTTCTTTCTTTCAACTTGGGAATGAAAGTCCTGAGGATAGGGACAAGATAACAGCAAAATAGATTTTTCTAAAACAGGATTAAAAACCTTGCTGCAGAAAGGTAAGAAATAAAGCCATATCAAGATTCAGGCCGAGGAGGACGGCAACTGGATCCAATTAGCTTTGCACAAAAGTCCCCCAGTAGAACGTCTGCCTTCTAAAGTGATAAGCATTACCAGTGTTAAAAAGATTATTTAATTTTCTAAGATCTTGCTCCTTGGCATTGTTCACATTTAGTTCCCTAATACTGGAAGCTCCAGGCCTCCTGGTTCACTGCTTTGAAAATCTAAAACATATGACAGGAAAATTCTAGTGAATTCAACAAGAAATCCTCCTCATTTAAAATTACCAGTCAGGGACTTCCCTGGTGGCGCAGTGGTTGAGAGTCCTCCTGCCAATGCAGGGGACATGGGTTCGAGCCCTGGTCCAGGAGGATCCCACGTGCCACAGAGCAACTAAGCCCGTGCACCACAACTACTGAGCCTGCGCTCTAGAGCCCACGCTCCACAACTACGGAAGCCCGGTGCCCTAGAGCCCGTGAGCCTCAACTATTGAGCCTGCCTGCTGCAACTACTGAAGCCCGCACGCCTAGAACCCATCCCCCGCAATGAGAAGCCACCGCAATGAGAAGCCCGCGCACCGCAACAGAGTAGCCCCCGCTCGCCACAACTAGAGAAAGCCCGCGCACAGTAACAAAGACCCAACGCAGCCAAAAGTAACATTTAAAAAAAGTAATTAAAAAAAAAATTACCAGTCAATTCAACTGCCCAATGCATGTGGAGTGCCACAAGTTCAAAGCCTGTAAAATTTAGATGTTGTTTACCCAAGCAGCTTGCTTAGATAGCAAGCTAGGCAAAAACAATGTCGGCACTCCCTCCTGTAACTGTACACTGCCCTCGCTCCCAACCTGGAACCAGCCATTGATATTCAATAGTGCCCCAGGGTCCTGGGAAAGTTCTTAAATAAACCTGCTTGCTGTAAGCACACAGACCTACACTTTTCAGACCAGTGCTTGTAGCTGTGTAGCCTCAAGAATGCTAATTAGATCACTCACAAAAAGCAGGTACTCTCAGATGACTTGGCCATTCCCAAAAGTAATCCTGCTCTCCTGAACGTTTGCTTTTTAGGTGGAACCATCAGGCCGTGACTGCATTATTATCAGTGTGAATAACACATAAGTGAATAACACTTAAATCCCAGTTCTTGGGTCTAGGTTCCAAATCGAGCCACACCGTCTGATTTTTGTATTTCTATATCTTCTTAATGTCTCTGACAACATCCATACAAACTCAACGCCCTGCAGAGGCAAATTTCTAAGTAAACATTATCTATCATGGGATGATATATTCATCAAGAGCTAGGAGAGTAATTTGGGGTTGAGAGTGGGTAATGTAGGGGGAATTTACTACTGCTTCCTCCTCGATCAAGGAAGACGTAATAAGGAACTTAGGTATACACAAAAGAAAATGTGCAGCAGATGCAAACTCTTATATATAGGATGGATAAACAACAAGGTCCTACTGTAGAGCACAGGGAACTATATTCAATGTCCTGTGATCAACCACAATGGAAAAGAATATAAAGAAAGAATGTATCTATGTGTACAACTGAGTCACGTTGCTGTACAGCAGATTGGCACAGCATTGTAAATCAACTGTACTTCGACTTAAAAACATTAAAAAAAAAAAAGAAAGTGTGTTTCATTTGAGACAAGATGATTCTTGAACTCTACATAAAAAAGTAAACATCAGGGTCCAATGTCATGCCTTGGTTGCTCCGGTCATACAGAGACATCTCCGAGCACAGGACTCCAAAACTGTAGGAGGCTAGCAAGATTGTATGTAGCTTAACCAGTTTTCTTCAGCACTGAGTCTATTCTTTGCCAGTTCATAACAGCCTCCTTATATCACCGTAACACCCGCCTTCGTGGTCAGTGAATCCTGTTGTACGTGCCGTGCCGCTGAAAGGAGGTGATAAACTAAAGACATCGGAATTCAATATAGGTCCTTATGGGTTCTAGGCATGACCTGGGTCCCTAACATTTGCCTGGAGCTGATACATTGAATTAACCAGCTTCCTGGAAGCAGCAGCTGACCAACTCCATTAAGCTAGTCGACATCTTATCTTTGACTGACGAGTTATTCATGGAATTCCTCTGCTCTTTGAGATGCCACTCACTTAAACCCCTCTTATGTATGCAGCCCACATGAAGATAACATGGCTTGATTCTCCCTGATGGAGCAGGATAATGCCTACTGATCCTGATTACATTGGTGGTCCGACTTTAAGTGAGAGTTGAGCTTAGGATATTGATCTCAGTTTGCAAAGTGTTTCTTTAATCACTTGATGAACTATTCTTTGAGATATTTAAGTTGGCTTTCTGCTCCTGGGTGGAGTATTAGAACCAAATCGCAGGTCCATTTCTAAGATGATTAGGGCAGAAGCAGTTATGGTCAGTGGTCTAAGGACTACAGACCCAATCCTCGGGAACAGATCAAGATGCTCTGCAGCTATTGTGGAAGGAAAGTGAAAGAGACGACGAGAAAGACCACCAATACTGCCGGGCAAATATCCATCCACCCATATCAGAAGAGACGTATCTTTCAAAACACTGAGGCAGCATCCTGCCAACAGGGTGTTCAATGGTAAACAGCCGCTCTATCAATAAAGAATGAGGGCAGCTTCAGGAAAAGGGAGATCCACAGACAGGAGATATCCAGGAAGCGCCTGAGCTGGCTGCAGGCGCCCACTGTCCGCATCCAGGAATCTGATATGGGACCAGTCCCTGCAGATCAGCCACGGAGCAGCCGCAGAAAACCACATGGCTTTTGAGCTCATGGACCGCTCTGTAAGTCCCACACAACTGAGAAAGGGCAGTGACAAATCCACTCCACCGAAAGACCTCCAAGCCCCTAAACGTGCTTCACTTGGGCTTTCAGAACCAGGAGCTTGTGTTCAGGGAACAGTTCTCTCAGCACAGAAAAAGGTCCTCAGTCCTCAGAGTGGGTGGGGACGGGGACAGGGATGGGGCTGGGGGTGGGGATGGCATGTGTGCATGCACACCCGTGTGTGTGTGTGTGTGTGTGTGTGTGTGTGTGTGTCTTTGAACCTATTGGAGGACTTAAGACAGTGTAACATTAGGCAGAGCTCCAGCCCTAGAGTGAGAAAAACCTGAATCTGAATCCTGACTTTGCCAATTACTAGCTGTGTGACCCTGAACAAGTTGCTTCCCCTTCTGAAACATCAAGTTCCTCATCTGTAAAATGAGTCATGATAATGCCGGCCTCACGGCAATTGTGAGAACCTGAGCGGTGGATGCAACGATGCCTGCAAGGATGCCTGCAAGGCCATGGTAGAGTGCCTGGCACATCACAAGCACTCAAGGCACCGCGACTACTGCTTTCTTTATCCAAAGTTTCCTCAGAATCTAAGACACACATGTGCACGTGTGCATATAAACACACACACACGTGGTCTCTTTCCTCTGTTTTTAACCTCCAGTTGTCTGAAAAGTACCTATAGGCAGCATGGGATATTCTTTACTACTCTAAACCATGAAAACTTAAAAATATTTAAGGAGGGTTCAATACATAAAAACTACTGAGCTAGACACTATGTCAGGTGCTTTAAAGATGGACTCAAAGTTTATGCTAAAGAATTGGAAAATAGAGTTGGATAGAGAGCTTGAGTCACCAAGACACCTCTTTTCCTTTATTTAAGCAGTTCCTGAAATCCTATCTTCTCTATAGAATCTTTCTTAAATAAGTGGGGATGGTGATGTTGGAAATCTTCTGCAAGCCATTCCCTTAATGCAGATATTCAGATGGAGGCAGGCTGATGAGTGAGGGGACCAGTGTAAACAGAACTTGAAGCTCCCAGAGAAAATGTAGGAACATATGTGGTTATTTGTGACAACTGTGTATCAACAAGTAATACCCCTATGTCTAGTACCTACCTACCCCAGCCTGATGAATGGCATGCATAATTGTCCTCCTTGAAGGCACCACTATACCATTCTGTTTTTTTCTGAGGATCTGTAATCTTCAGGATCCTGTTGGAAGCCACATAGGCAGAAAGTAGAATCAACCTACAAACCACTATGGAGGGAAACAGAGTATTCACACCCTTCCCCTCAATTCCCAAAGCAATATATATAAATATCGTACCTATGAAAACAGACATCCACATATACCACCGAAATATATCATGCCCCTGCTCTTGGCAGGCACCCAACTAGCCCCAGCTGCAGCCTTAAGCAAAATCTCTTAGCAGCTACTTGTGGTGGCCATGAAATATGATCAGACGGGAGTCATATTCCTCATACCTGTTCAACTTTGAAACCAAATTCCTGGAGAAACCAATGAATAATAGCTCGCCTATTCAAAGAGTCAGCGATTGCAAAGCAGCAGGATTTTCTCTGTTGGCATAGATTTGTAAACTGGTGTCAACCAAAGTTAAAGTGGGAGCTTTCTGAGAGTATGTGTTTCACAGGAAGGCAATAAGGGAACTTAAGCCCATGACAACCCTGCTTAGGTTGGCGGAGATATTCTGCAAAAGAAGACAAGGGGGCACATGCCAAGCCCCGAGACTCCTGAAATGGTCAGGAGAGCGTATAAAAGTCAGCCTGTCTTGTGGGCAGTGTGAATCTCCGGTTACAAATCTGTAACTGCGTTTGCTGACTCCCTCCACTAAGGCACTGCGTATTTCAATTCAATTCAGCGTGTATGTGTTTAGTCACTAATGTGTGCCGGTGGATGCTGTTTGTTTGAGGTGTCAGGAGTGGTGAGGGGAGGCCAGGCGAAAACTCAGGAAAAGTGTAAGGCATAGCTCCTGACTTCCAGAGTTTATAGTCTTGTCTCTCTCTCTCTCTCTCTCTCTCTCTCTCTCTCTCTCTCTC
>NW_020174096.1:2967964-3042344 GCF_003031525.2 Neophocaena asiaeorientalis asiaeorientalis | reverse complement strand
GTAAAGTGGTGAATTTAAGAGAGAAATCAGAATGGGTTAGAGAAATCTCTAATCCATTAGAAGACGTGAACTGAGACTTAGTGTTTCTCCCTTCTTTCCTTCCTTCCTACCTTCCTTCCTTCCTTCCTCCCTCCCTCCCTTCCTTCCTTCCCTCTCTCCCTCCCTCCCTCCCTTCCTTCCTTCTTTCCTCCCTCCCTCCTTCCCTCTCTCCCTCCCTCCCTCCCCTCCTTCCTTCCTTCACCAAACGGTCACACCCTATACACTACTGTATACCAAGCACTGGAAATACGATGTTGAGCAAGATAAGACGCAGGACCCATCCTCATGGAGTTTACCAGCTGAGAGGTGACTGGACTTCCATCAGATTTCTTTATAACGCAAACAGTAGCAATTCTTGCAGCCTTGCTTGTGGCCTTCATATGTTCCATCCAGTCAGCCATCTATGTCTATTTCTCCTGGTGCTTCCCTGATAATCATCCTAAAAGCTCCCATTCATTGAAGGTTTACCATGTGTTCGATACTGAAATCTTGACTTGTATTATCTCATTGAATCCTTGAATCAGCCTTACAAAATCGGTGTGATTATCCCCACTTTGAGTTTAGGGAATCAGGCCCAGAGAGGTTACAATTTTCCCCAAGGTCACACAGCTTGGAAGGATTGAGATCGAAGCCTCTCGGATTCCAAAGCCACCGATTCTATGAGGTATTCCTTGAAGATCTAGCTGTTCAGGTTAAGGGTATCAGGAAGAAGCATTTTGTGGTCACCTCCATTAGAATAAAGAGGGAAATGTGGCACATGAAGTATTAAAAGCTTTTTTTTAGTAGGTAATCCAGCCAAATGACAATTATACCTTTATTTCTCCTTGGGCAACAAATGAACAACAAATATTTGTTCTTTTTAACACTAAAAATCTAACAAAAACATCCTCTATTTAGCCTTGTATGATTCTTTTTATCACTGATGCTCTGAAACATCAACTTCCTTCCTCCTGGGATCCCCACGAAGGCTGTTCCAAAGAAAGATGTGGTGTTTGCTCCGAAGTGTTGATTCCCAGGTACTCTTTCTCTCCCTTTCCACTAAATGCTCAACCTCAAGGGCCACCATCAACGGCATTTGGCAGGCGATTCTCCTGAGAGCCTCAGAAGCCTCCTGCAGAATTTCTGCTCAACCCAATCCTCCCCAAGGTGACCCAGCAAAGGAGGGGAGACCCGCCGCAGCGTCCTGACATTCTCCACGGCTTCTTTTAAGGAACAGCTGGGCCATAATAGAAGGTTACTCAGGGATACCCACAGGTTTGACAGGAGCCCATATTTTAAACAGGGCAGATACTAAATCCATCCAACTCCTGGAATGTTACTACTCTCTCAGGAACCTGAGAGAAGTTTCTGATGCTGATCTATAAATCTCCCTGGCCCAAAATACCCCAAATTAGTTTCTGTGCCATGGGAACATAAAAATGATATGGTTTTCTTCTTTGACATGTCAGTTAATAATGAGTGGGCAGTGGAGCCCAGATGCTGCCTGACAGGTCTCTGAAGGGTTTATTTGTTAAAAATGGGAAACACTTTAATTACCTGTTTGGGTTTTTTGTTATATGTGTGCATTATATGTTTAAAGAAAAAAAGCAGGTCCTTTGGACATTCAGGAAATTATATCATTAATTATGTCTGTCAGAACACTATGTGGCCTAAAGTAAATGGAAATTTCTTCTTCCCCTTCTTCTTCCTTTTAAAATGTTTTAAAAATATTGTTTTTGTAATATCTCCACAGATGCTACTAAGTACTTGATTAATGAGGAGAGTAGATTTAGCAAAATTGCTGCCTTTTGTTAATTGATGGCTTGCTTAACAGAAAATCTACTTTCCCTATGTATGTGTTACTCAAAGTAATATTGATGCTAATTTGCATTCCTAACATACAGTAGCCATGGGGGAAGAGGGAGCTGACCCAGGAGCCTAAATGGTATAGGGTTGGGATCATGATTCTGGAAGGCATCCCCCACTTAATCCCGGAGACAGGAATGCCATTCCCTTGCAAAGTGTCATCGCTTGATGTGAAGACCCACTGGCTTTGCAGCCAGGAAGGACTGATGAGACCATACAGTCCAGGAAACTCTGGACTAAGCCAAGGAGTGGGTAACCATCTTTGGCCAATGCAGAGAAGAACATTCTGGTATGAGGCCATATACTGCCTGTCCCAGATCCTAGTTCCCATTGGACCCCACTGGGTTGGGAAGTCAAGAGTATGGTCCCTGTATCTTTAGGAGACAAACTCTTCAATAGGCTTGGAGGAGAACCCACACCCCATGATTTCAACCTAGAGCTGGTTTTGTAGGGAGTCCCCAGGGAAGAAGCTACGCTGATTCTTAGAGCAATTCAAAGAAAAGAAGGGATAATTGGAGCCCTGGTGCACTTGGAGAGAAGAAAAATTTAGCCAATATGCTCTAAAGCCAACAAGATTCTTCGAAATGCTCTGTAGAACTCTCACCTCTTCTAGGGCTCAGTGGTTGGCAACCATGGTCACTGCCATTCTTACTGGATGGTTCAGCATGGCAAAGGATTCATAAATATCCCCGTCTGTGAGGCTGTGCATGAAGAAAGAGGGTGCCCTCTGAAACTGTAATGGCTTCAAAGAATGGATGAGACCCTCAAATGCACTGCAGGTGGGAAAATACATTAATGCCACCTTCCTGGAAATCTACTTGGCATAATATATCAAAATGTATAAAAATGTTCACATACTCTATGTCAGCATTCTCTTCACTAGGAAGCTACCTTAAGGAAATAATCAGAGATAGGAACACAGATTTATGTTCAGGAATGTTTATCTCTGCATTATCCTAACAAAAAAATTGGAAACTAAAATATCAACAATAGGAGATTGGTCAAATGCATTCCGAAACATCCAGACTATGGAATTTGAAAAGGCTAAGTAATGTTTTTGAAAAATACTTAATGACATGGAAAACTGTCCATGTTAATGGTGACTGAGTTATTGGATTCTGGTGATTTTTATTTTCTTCAGCACAGTTGTTTGTGGTTTTTAAATTTTCCACAATGAGCAAGAATTATTTATATTCAGGGGAAAAAAACCACACTATTATAGAACAAAAAGAAAGAAAGAATGTTGAGTGTAACCTTTGATCAAACAATGATTTGGTCTCCATATTCTTCCCTAAGACAGATGGTAGGCCCTCTTTTATTTGATTGGAAGGTCATCACCATTCACCTTGGAGAGCTGCACTGAAGCTGACATTAGTCAAGTTTTCTAGCTCCTCTTGGACACAGGCAGTCTCTTCTAGAGGAACCCCAAAAGGTATCCTATACATACTATAGCCAGTGAACTGTAGATGAACCAAAGTTTATGCAGAGACCGGTGGCTTGGCAGCCAAGCTCAGAAAGGCTGGCTTTCCTTCTGAGTTCTTTACAGGCTGCCTAGCAAAGGTCACACCAATATTGATGGCGGTCTTGGACTGAGAGGGTAGGACACCAGTCATTAAAACAGAGCCAGCTGTCCCGTAGCACTTGTTGCCAGTGTAATTGGTGTCTTGCATTCCCATGCCCTTATTCCAGGAAAAAATTGTTTAGTTGGGTTTGGGGTTTTTGTAAACTGCAGTGACCCCTCCAACGAAGGTCCATGTTCTTCTCTCCTTTCATAAACTCAATATATATTCGCCAGAAGGCAAAATTTCCCCTGCCACCCTCTAAGTGTACATTAGGGCTATGTCAATCACATCACACATGGGCACGTGGAAAAAGATAAAACTTCTCAAACATGAAAAAAAAAAAGCTCCATCTTTATCCAAATCCCAGGCACACTTTGCCAAACACTTTGCCCTGAAATTTTCAAGGCCACGTGTTTGAAAGGGAAATTTAATCCACATGTTTCTGATTCATATGTACACTTAATGCATCAAAATATCATCTCTTTGAAGTCCAAATGGCTTTTTTATAGACTTCTTCCTTAGGAATGGAAGGTTGTGTTTGGCCAAGAACTAACAAATTCGAACCCTCCAAAATCCAAGTTCCTTTCCAAGTCCCCAACTCCGAAGATTGAACCAGGCTTTTAAATACACCCTCCATCCCCCTAGCCACCCCAACATAACTGTAAATCTTGGGATACTTATTTCCACCATGCTTTCTCAATCTTGATCATAGACTTTCATGGAAGCTTCCAATGAAGCAAATTAAGAGCTATCTTCCAGTGAAGTACCACAATCACACCGTGAGGGAGGGCAGGTGGAGGAAGGGCTAGCCCTCACCGCCCCCTCCAGGGACCTGAGAAGGAAAATCAAGTGACTGGCCAGGAGTAACAGAGCGGTTGGGGAGAGAGCCAATAATTCAGTTCCAACTGAAGACCAGGGTTGGGGAATTCCAGGTTTCCCCTGGGAACCCTGATGATAAAACATCACAGGTGGGAAGATCTGGATTCAGAGCTTCCACAATTCTAGTGTCAAATGTTCCATTACAGACATGGCTCCAAACCTCATGATGAGTGGATAGCACTATAAGCCCGTGGAACCTCCTCAAGTCTCCTGTCTGAAGATGATTTGAAACGTGAGTCAGTGCTGTCAAAACTGGACGTTGGGGAAGAGTACTGAAAAAGATGAGGGAGAATTATCCATTTCATGCAATGTTTTCATCAAGCTGAGCCCTCCCCACTAGCTGGGCCCCAAGTTGCTAATGGTCGGTGGGCCAGAGAAGGGTGGTATCTTCTGAATTAAACAGAGAGAATCCATTCTTTGCCTCTGAACTCCTCTCCGGACAGTGGGTCCCTTGAATACAAGTCTCTGTCTCATTAATTCATTGTCGTATCCACCACAGTGCTTGGTATATGGGGGTTAATACGCTCTCACTGAATAAATTGAGTATGCCTATCTAAAATAAAGTTTAATGGACTCTTCTGTTATTCCCTTGACCATCCCTTCTACTTCTTCACTCACTTGTACTTCCAAAATTTAACTGTAGAAAAATTATCAGTACCATCTCTCCAATGTACTCACTATTAAGCATTATTTAGTAAAAATAAATCAAATCTGTACTCAAGCAATTTGCCTGCCTTCTCTCATTAGTCTTTTCGAGTGGACGGATGAACGGTCATTTGTAAACGGGCATAAAACACAGTGAATGTGAACTGCAAATTCAGTTAAGCTTGCCTTCTTAAGATAATAACTGAAAATGTTTATCAACTCAAAGATAATGCATCTAAAAATAGCCAGTCGTGTCTACGTTAGGGAGTCAGGAAAAACTGTGGCTTATTATTTCCACCCTTTTTAGGCTTTTCTAACGAACTTCACCAGTTAAAACCATACTGATCTACTCTTGAGTATGTTAAGTAATACTGATTTCAAACTGTTTTTAGAGAATTGCTTCTCAAAGCTCTGTCAACCCCAAGGGTTGACGTGAAAGTAATAAGATGCTTCTCACCTTTCAGCTTCCCTGGTGGAATCCATGTCTGTGAGTTTTTAGTAAGCCAAAAATTGGAATAAACCAGCCAGGCTACCATTCCTTCTCCAAATAGTAAATATTGCCATAACTACCATATGTTTTGGAGAACCCAGTTATGTGCCACTTCTGCTGTCCAGATGGGAAAACTGAAACAGGTGGACTATTACATAATATGCCAACAAGCTGGATTTAGAATTTGACGATCAGCATCTCCTGTCTATGGCTTAAACGTCTGAGTAGTATCAGATCCCAAAAGCTCTTCCTTCCTTTTAGTCTCATGGGACAGTAAGGGATCTTGGGGATGATCTGATTCTATGGCTTTTCAAAAAATGCTTAGTAGCCAGTCCTTTCTATCCATTAAAATCTTATGCAAATGGTCACTATGTAAAGTCCATACTCTTGAGGGGCCTCTGGTTGAAGATCAAGTAGTGTGGTACTAGGAACCCCTTGTCTATTTGATCCTGAAAGGACTCAAAGACTAACCAGAACTCCTCAAAGCACAGGTTGAAAACCTGTTAAACAGTTCACTCCTCAAAGTCCCCAGTGGTGAATTAACTTACTAGAGTCTCTAGGCTAATGAAAGAATCACGTTTAAAGCCCAGGGGTCCTAACTTTGCGAGTGCTCTGCCCACTATATCACGCTGAAATCATTTAGCAAGGGAAGATTCATTTTCTAAATCAACAACCCCATGATTGCTACAGCCTAAACAACAGAATCAAAAATGGTTAATGCGTGGAAAACAGAACTTTCTTGGATCAAGATAAAATCATAAGTAGGAGACAGTGTCAGAGTTCAGGGATTGGCAAACGTTTTTCTGGAAAGGGCCAGATAGTAAATAGTTGAGGCTTTGCCACACGGTCTCTGTTGCGGGTATTCAACTTTCATTGTAGTCATAGACAATATGTAAATGAATGAGTGTGGCTGTATTCCAATAAAATTTTATTTATGGACTCTGAAATGTGAATTTCATATAATTTCACATGTAACAAAATACTGTTTCTTCTTTTGATTTTTCCCCCCAAATGTTTAAAAAATAATAACCATTACTAGCTTACAGGCTACAGAAGAACAGGCAGCGGGCTGATTTTGGCCAGTGGGCTGAAGTATGCAGACTTCCATCTAGAAGAAAACTTTGCTCTACAAAATGCTTAAGCAGGACTGAATAAGATCCACAGGCTCTTTAAGTGCTTAGCACATAGTTCTTAGAAGAGCTCAGACAAGGTAGTCACTCCCCGAGTGTGAGCATCTGGGCTGCCTTTTATTCAGGTCCTGAAGGCCTAGCAGAACCCCACTGGGGAAAAGTAATGTCTCCTTGCCTTTGATTGGGAAGCAGTGGGGTCAGTGCCCTGTTAAGGGGCATGGTAGGAGGTGGTGAACTTAACGAAGGGTCTGTGGCTCAACGTGGAGGAAGGAAGGTGAAGCCCTGGACTCTGGTGGTAAGATCCCACCTACCTGATGCTGAGACCATTTAAGCAGTTCACTTGCAGACAGTGTTTCATTTCACTGTAGATTCGGGGTGATAACAGGAGCCAGGATCACTTATTTGGCTCTTATATCAGAATCATTAATTCACTGGCTTGCATGCTTATAACCATCATAGTATTACCTAACATGGGCAAATAGGGAGTGTTGATATGCTGTATTCCATCTTTTGGGAACTGGGTGAGTTTTTCTCATGGAAACAATTTTAAGAATAATTAGTGGTGTCACCACTACATTAAACAAGCATAACTCAGAGGCTTTAGCCATAAAATGACTTACTCAGTGGAGCTTAATTGGTGGATACCCTTGGATGAAAATTTGGGCAGTCTCTCAACTTTTCTGATAAGCTTTAAGAAATTTAAATAGTCTCAATCCATTATTATAAATGTCTAATCCCATGTAAATGTCAGGCTTGCTATAAAGTTAAATCTTTTCCCCCTGCCCCCGTCATACCTACCCCAAGCTAGGGCCTAACTATACAGAAGAAGCCTAGGAAAGCAGCTAAAGAAAATGTCTTGCCTCTTCCATGGCCCAGCACTTTAATTCCTCCTCCCTCAGTTTGTTAAATGTGTTTTCTGACACCTCAGAATGAGAAGTCATGGAAGAAGTAAAGGAAATCAGGCAGGTATGTTCTTACTTGACTGATCTTATTGTGATACTTCAGCATTGCCGCTCTCGCGACCTGGCAGGCGTCTCAAGATAAATCTCTCATGGGCACTTTTCTGGGTTCTTTGGAAGTGCTCCATAACTGTAGGTCTGCACCAGCAGAATGCACTTCTCTGCCAGCTTCTCTGCCAGTGGTGGCTTACTCCTTCCTTAGCCCTAAGAAATCCAGCTGTGCCTCCAGCTTCCCTCTGCTGTGATCTGGGCGCCCCACCTTTCAGAGAGGATGTAAGGAGACACCGCACTAGTTATCTCTCGCTGCAACCCTGTTATCTGCCCCACAACTCTGAAAGTGCTAATCAATCTCACCGCACAGCAAACTCTCCTTCACCCCTCAGGTCAAAGCAACTAGCCTGTCTATCTCAGCTTTGGGGCTTTCCGGGTGATGTCAGGCACAAGAACGGCCTAAAGGGACACACAAGTCCAACGGGTGTCCTACAAGCCCATTTCTCTTTATTTGAAAAGGATGGGGAACAGCTCCCCTCTGGGGGATTCCTTTGGGTTGAACTTCCTCTCCCCAAAAATGATCTCCACCAATTTTCAAATGTACTCCTCTCCTAGACCATTTTATATCCTCAATGTGGATGAAGGGTTCAAGGCCTTAGGTTTTCAGTCAACTGCTTTGTAAATCCTGGTCTTACACTTCAGTTTGGAATGTTATTTCCATTGTCATTGGGTGTCAACAGAAACTTCCATGGGAACCTCCTTTTTCAGTCATTTATGAGGAGAGTTTCCCAACACACCTTTGCTATAATATAATGAAACCAGTGTGAACAGCACCATGGCTATAGAAGCTGGTCACGGCGACAGCCCTGTCCTCATGTGAAAGTTTCCACAGCATCAAGGCCCTGCTTCTCCTGATTTACATGGCACTAAGGTAGCCAGTGGACTATGCATTGCCCCGAGCAAACTACATGCTTCCTTTCTCGCAGTATTTGCTCATGCTGTTTCCTCAATCTGCAGGGCCCTCCTTTTCTTTCCCATCTGAAAACCTTACAGATATTTATCCACCACTGCCATGAATATTCCCTCAAAGCTCCGTTTTGAATTCTCTACTCCTCCTCTTGTGTTCGCATAGCACTGCTTCGTAGCCCCAATGTTGTTGTCTTTAGGAATTATTTTAGCCAACTGTATACATGGCTGCCTCTCCCACAAGCCAGTGAGCTCTGCAAATGGCAGAGACCTTGACTCACTCCTCTTCATATACCCGCTGTCTCGGCACCAGGCCAAGGTTCTGCTTTTTCAAGGCAGAAAGAGGACAGAGGGAGAAAAGGATCCCAGGTGCCCTCACAAGTGGCAGGAACCACAGCTTTAGAGCAGTGAGGGTCTGCCAGACTCACTGAGCAGTCTTGCCAGGCAGCCATTCCTATAGTACAGGACACGCCCACAGTGCATTAGATAAATGGGGAAATGATTCCCACATTGCACAGGACCCTGCCTGTGCTCTGGCCAGACCCTCAGACCTGGTTGGCCAGTTCTGTGTGTCCCACAGTCCCTGTGTTCTTGATGTTTTAGTGACTAACACCGGCAACACCACTTTGTCACATGTGCAGATCGCATGGACTTTTGCATCCCCTCTTTTCTCCTCCATTTCCTGGCCCTTAGCCAATAGTTGACCAGTGAGGGAGTATCAAAGTTCAGCAATCTCACCTCAAGGCAGGACAAAGCTAAAGTGTCATTTAGGCTACAGAGCTCCCTGTGCGACTGGGCTGAGTGACTTACCTGGGGTCACACAGCTAGTAAGTGGCTGAAATGGAATTTGAACCCAGGCACTATTTACCATTCCCATGGATGGCTTGCGATTTTAAGTATTACAGCTACCACATTAGGTCTAGAGACAAAGGGGGTGACTCACATCATTTACAAAAAAAGAAAGAGGAAAGCAGAATATTTCTATATTCAACTACAATATGGAAAATGGCTAGATTAATCCATCCCCCAATTATTTGCATTGCACGGATATTATTTTCTCAGTGAAAAAATGAAAAATTAAGATCTTTAAACCCAGAAAGAACTGGCATTGAAACCCAAGTCTGTTACAAGTCAGCTGTGAGGCCCCAGCTAGATTATTTCATTTCTTCCACTCTCAGTTTTTCCATATATAAAATAGATATAATAACACCTAACTTGCTCTGTTATAGAAAGGATTAACTATAGTATATACAAAGTGCCTAGCACATGGTCCACAGTCAATAAATGGCCACTGTAGTAGTATTAGTGGCAATAATATAGACCTGGCCTCTGTGATTTGTGTAACTTTGAGGCTCACAAGTACAAATATAAAACCTCACCATGCAGAGTGATAACCCCTAAATATAATGGAGTGTTATTGGTAAAAGTTAAAACTTTGAAGACTGCATTTGGGAAAAAAGAATATCTATTTAGAGAGACCCGTGTACTTACACTCCGGCTGGCACGTCAGGGGTGACCTATCTGCCAGTAATCAATGTCTGTTGGGAAATGAAAATAATTATAAACATCATCGTGTGAGAACTAGGGAGTGAGTCCTTCCCAAGATGGGTTGCAACTGCACATTTCAAGCTGACATTTTATTTCACCTTAAAGAAATAATTGTATTTAATAAGGTAGTTATCACTAAAGGGTCGGGGTCTGGAAACCAAGCTTCTATTATCTGATGCATAACAGTTACAAGCAAGATCTGTTTGGGGTTGAGAAAATCATAGAGAGCCCCCAAAACTACTTTTCCAAAATGTGTTAGAACCCCAACAAAAGTATGTAGGTACTGAGACCTTAAACTTCACTGGAGTCAAATATCAAGTTTACTCTTAGAATAGGTGTATACTTCCATTTGCCTTTTTGTTTTCTGGTTATAGATCGTGTTTGTTTGTTACACAGATTGTAGGAAAACAGCTCTGGATAGCCTTGACCATTCTAGAGGTGACAGAACAGTACATGGTAGATTTGATTCAGGAAGACAACCAAATATGGCCAAAATACCTACTCTATTTTATACGCCCATTTGACTATCTATGGAGAAGAAAATTAGCCAAATCAAAGCAAAATCGCCATTTACTTTGGGCCCAAATGCCACTGACTCTGTCTCTCGTTCCAGGTTAACCTGATAGACACACTCTTTCCCCACCAGAAGACTGATTAACCATTCCAAGTTTCTAAACAAATCTAGAAACACAGCCCCACTGAGGACCCATGGCCAGTCAACATTCGCCAGCCTCTCAACCTCAAGTGAGAGGAACAAGCCAGATGTTCATAGGTCTCTCTGAGCAGGTCAGGTTGACGCAAAAAAGCTGATTTATGGGGAGTGGAGTGGGAGACACTTCAAAAATATATCTTCTTTTATTACTTGGCCTTTGAGTTGAACTTAATTACATATGAGATAGAGGTTATTGCTCCCCTCTGTCTTCTTTGTATTTGTTTATGCCAAAGCAATCAGATGTCATCAGAGCAGGAACAATAGTAATTTGAGAAGTAAATATTTCTGTCAACCCACCTGCTGGGCACCATGGAGGCCAAAAAAAATCAATCTTTTAACTGAATTAAATTTGTTTGGGTTTTTGTTATTTTATGGAATTCAGACACTCTGACCTGTGAATGCCTCAAACTGTTTGGCATAGCATAAAAGAATACAAGTAATAAAAATCATCCTTCAGCCCTGAGTGAGAGGTAATTTACAAAGATAATCTCTCAAAGACAAACACAGGGAAGGGGCTACCACACACAATGGATGAAATTCGAAGATCCTGGATTAGATGCCTGGCTTGGCTATTAGACGGATCTTGACTCTGGACAAGTTTTTTCATTTCCTTTATTTTTATATGTAAATTGAGAGAGATAGAGTCACTGGCTGAAATCTAAGATTGCTTCTAGTTGCATGACTCTGATCTGGGGGAGGGTGGGGAACAGCCATGTTACACGTGTAGGATAATTACAAATTCCATAAGGAGCCTAGCTCCATTTGTAAATAGAATCATTGTAAAATAACAGTTAGTATCTTCCCAAATGCATGATTTCTCACTGCAAAACAATGAAGTTAATAAATACAACTTATATTAAATTGATGGCAAGTCTTTGAAAATTCGTAATTTTTAAACATTTATTTATGCTCTTATTATTTCTAGTTTTACTCCATTTTTCAAACTCATTTAGAAAACTCAAATTAGTAATGGTCTTTTATCAACATTATGGTATATTCCGTTTCTATCAGGCAGTACCCATCAGTGATTTTTCAACGTTTTTGCATGTAAGAAAATAAGACATACATACATGTTAAAACTATCCTAACTGTGGTTTCATGTATCGCTCTCTGAATAAGGTGGTAGATCCTACCTGAACGTAAAGCGACACCTTAGTCACTGATTCTTTTTAAGATCCTCATTTGAAAATAACAACAACAAAAATAAATGGCTCTGGTTTCAAATATGCAGGCATTAAAAAACGTGCCAAAACATGAACAACTTCTGTTTCTTTCAAACACATCAAACAAAGTTCAGAACCTTCAAATCACTTATTACTTTTACCTTATCACACAGTTCCTGTTGCAGGTTGAATTCCCAGGAAAACACCCTGAGATAAGTGTATAGGAAGTTTATTAGGGAGTGCTCCCAAGATGAGCACCTAAGGAAAAGAAGGGACTCCGAAGCAGGGATTGAGAAGAGGGAGAAGCTGGGCTGTGATATAGTCTTAACAGACACCTCAACCAAACCCTTTGGGAGCCCTGAAAGCCAGATGGTCCTTCAGAGCTATCCCAAGTTAAGGTAAAACAGATGGAGGAATAAGTCCTTTAGCCCTGAAGTTGGATCTATGTAGCTCTTCACAGAATCCACTATAGTTCCTAATGGAGCCAGTTTTAAGTATGTTAACAGTCCAGCTGGTTTGTTATCAACAATATTTGTTGAATATATCCCATGTGCTCATTACTACAGAGACTGCCAAACTTTATATAGGTATCTTTGCTATCAAGAAACTTATAATTTACTTGAAGAGAACAGATTAAAATGCAAACAAAAATATTTGCACAATAAAATTTTAAAATAACAGGTAAAGACAACAACAGCTGAGAATTGAGGGTAATCAGACAGAGGTCATTTTAAAATTTGAAGGATGGAGGAATGACTTAATTCTGTGAAGCTTGGAACAGGAGAACTTGAGTTATGTCTTTAAGGTTACTAGGATTTTAATGGGTGGAGAGCAGAAGGAAAGTCATTCTGGGTAGCAAGGTAGCAACAACAATCAGAGGGCAAAATGCAAAGCACTTGGGAGTAATCTTTGTAAAAGGACCATAACTCTTTGAAGAAAAGCATACTGGGACTGGAGGTAAGAGAAGTGCACAGTGAGATGTGGAGCCCACTCAGGTGGGTCCAGCTTTTCTGGGAAGCATGAAGGTGGGAGCATTTGGCTCTTCCAGGAATGGCGACAGCAATGACCACTTCTGATTTATCAAGTTCTGATGAGGGCAGAGGCAACCTGGTGCTGGGACTCAATGTGGCAGCATCTCTCTTAGCAGGTCAGTTCCATCCCAGCCTAGAAGACCATTCTTTCTGCATTCCCAACAATTCTGTGAGCTAATATCCCTTAACAAATACCTTTCTCCTTAAATTAGTGAAAGCAAATTCTGTTGTATGCAACGAAGAACCCTAATATATACACATTTTCCTATCTAACATTCACAACAATTGCATGAGCAGACAGTATTATCCTCATCTTACAGGTAAGGAAACTGAAGCTATGAGGTTAAATAAATGGTCCAAGGTTTTCTGGTAAGTATGTGGTCAAGCTCAGATTTGAAGCTAGGACAATCTCATGCAAATCCATGCCATTTCCACAATATCATAACTGTTTCCCGAAGGCAGAGACATGAATGAGTCTCAATATTTTCCAGATGAGTGTGGGTATCTACAAACAGAATAGTTTCCATAATGGGTCATGAAATATTACATTCAGACTCTGGACTGAAATACATAGTACTGGATGTGAATCATTCTGATGGCAGAGCAACACCAAAAAGTGGAAAGTTGCCTGCAACCCATGTCCAAGGCAGAAAAGGATGAGTCCCTGGGGCCAGTGGGCCATCCTAGCTCCGCCCAATTCTACTTTCTGTGATTGTTTACCAATTTAACAACCAAACTCAACAGTCATCTCCGTAGCCGCATAAATAAATTCAAGGCCACAATGTAAAGCAAGTTTTGCCCTACTCAACCCATGTTTTTCCATATACTGAATCTGATCATCTCATGAAGGTTAAATTCCTCCCCACAAATAACAGGAAATTTAACCACCTGTCTTAGCCCTTTCAGCTTCAAGATCAATTTTATCAGTCAGACTCACTAGACAGTGGCCAAGAGTGTGTATTTCTAAGACCAAGTGTGCATGGTTAAAAGCAGAATCTGTGGCAGGATAAGAAAATAAATGATACAGTATGACCATAACCTCCTCCTAAGCCCAAGGAAATATGATCACCCTGGACTCTGTACCATAGGTTTCACCTTGGTAAACTAGCAGGAAGACTCACGGTCAATGAGTCTCAGTGCAGCCGTTCTGTACCTACCACAACTAGCTTTCTGAAACTCTGCCAGAGAATGACATAGTCTCCAGGGGAAAGAGAACTTACCCTCTGACCTCAACACTTCAAACCTGACTTCACACCGGTTTAAAACACTTTATGGCGCCCTTCCATTCATACAGTGTTCAGGATGTTCCTTTCTGTCCTCAATTCCATCTTTAGCACAGCTGACAAATGCTGCATGGACACACAGCTGTCTCCCGAGAGGAGCCCCATACTTTTTAAACAGCTTTGCTTTGTGACCTGACCTGCAGGCAGGCTGCATACTTCAATGCACTGACAGCTAAGTCATGTCTTTTGTCCCAGGCACACAGATACAGCAGGGTAGGGAAAGTTCACAGGCAACGCTCACATTTCAAAATGTAAATAAATGGCTCACACCAGAGGCCCAGTGCACTTAAGTTTGGAAGACAAAACCTCCCAAAGAAAAGAGTGACCCGAAGGGTACTATTCAGAAATCCCTCCAGCACCTTGTGGCTATGACAGCTGCACCTGGAGGGCTGAAAATGAGGCAGATCTACCACCAGCAGGAGACCAGATGTCCCTCACTGGGTAGGACAGGTCAACAGTCTTAACTTCTATTCCTTTCTGACTTTTTCGCTACATATCTTTCTGATATATCTTTTCCCTACTGAGCCCTATTCCTTTCTTCCTTTCTTTCTTTTCCTTTATCCCTCTTCTCTCTCTATTATACTTTGTACCTCTTATTCCTCCAGATTTAGCTCATGTTTCCTGGTTCTGCAGCTCCTATTTTTTCTTATACTTGCAAACCTTTTATTTTCTTCCAGTTTTCCAAAGACCTTTCACAGCTGTTCCCATCTGTTTCTCCTAAATGACCCTCCCCTCTTTAATCATACGCATATCCTCTCTGGTTCCACCTGCCTTTAATAGGCTGGACCCTACAATCTCCACACCCTAAATCCTATTAACAAATATAAGCTTGGGATAGGGGTGGCTAGGGGCCCTGAATTCTATCACCCTTTAAACACCAGCCACAGATAACAGAATCACTAATAGGTACCAACTTTATCCTTTTCCTGCAGTTATCTGTGTTTTTTTTTAATTTACCTTTTGATATTTAACTCGTTTCAAACTTTTACAATTTTGCAACACAGATAATTCCTGTTCACTGTAGAAAAGTAAGTCACAACAGATAAGTAGAAAGAAATGAAAAGTCATCTGCAAATCCACCCTTCAGAGAATACCCTGTGTTTCATGATTGACTTGATGAACACTTTTAACGATACAAAGATGAATGAGAGAGACATCCTCTGAGGAGGAAAATAAATAAGCAAATACAATATAGCATATTTAGTAAACAGCAAGAATCAATAGGACCAAGGACAAATAATTCACACCTTGGGAAAGCCTCCTGGAGAAAGTGTCATCTAAGATGATCCCTGAAAGAAGAGCAGCAATTAGCCAGGCACAAAAGAGGGAAAGGGAACTTCCCACAGTAAGTCCTTAAAGACAGAGTTTGGCACTTTCAGAAAACCAAAGGGAGTTCAACGTGGTTGAAAGCAAGGGGCAATGTTAGTCCACAGGTAACGTAAGGAGAGGTAAGGAGTGGCCAGAGGGCACAGGACTTTGTAAACCACGTGAAGAATTTTCCCTGAAGGCAATGGGAACACTGAAGGATATTAAGCAAGGGAATGACATGATCAGAGCTGTACTTTGAATAGAACCATAAGCCTAAAAGATAGACCCACAATGCGCAATAGGTGCCACCCTCGTAATCAGAACTGGGAGGGAGGGCGGGAGGGAGGGAGACATAGGTAGTAAGTAGCAGAAGCAGGATATAATCGCAAGCAGTCAACTATGCTATAATCTCTCATGATGTCTGTTAATGAGTCTGAACCACTCTGGGTGATCGATCAGGAAACGCAGGCAAATATGTTTTGTATGTGAACTACACCTCTTCCTTCTTAGGATGGTATTAGCCCTTTGCCTTGGACTTGAGGAGTGACTGATTTCCCTGGTTGAGAGCTGGGTAAGCTGGAGCTGTGTGTGAGGAGAGGCCTTTTAAGGGCCACTCCACAAGCACGCTCAGTACCCAAGACCAGAAATGAGCGCATGAAATTACCCAGGTTGCTGTTCTGACTGCCCCCGAATCACAAGTGATTATTCAACCTCAGGCTTTCATTTCTCTGTGCGGCTCTTATCACAGCATACTTCTAAGTATTATTATTGTTGAAAGTTGGTTCAGATCCTGAAAGAACTCATGATTTCCCCACTCTTGACAAAGACTTTTCTATTACTCACTGACATCAGGGCAATTTGTTGCTTGTTAAAGCAATACAGTCAATGTAATTGTTTGGACTTGAGTCTCAAGATCAGACAAGTGCTTCTTAAACTTCTTTATGGAAACTCAGGGAAAAAAGGAATACATTTCATATTAAGATCTAGTACAAACATAAATATCTATATAATTGAAATGAAACTCTGAAGAAACAATAATTACCACTACAGCATGTGAAGCAGGCTTCCATTTTCTTTTCCATTCCATTCTATTCTATTTCTATTTATTCTATGGTATTCTATTCTGAGTTGGGACAACCGCTTTGGGAAACTCTTTGGTAGGGTCCACTAAAGTGGAATATACCATATCCAATGACCCAACAATTTCACTCTTAGGTACATACTCGGGAGAAATGAATACATGTGTCCACCATTGGACTTGTTTAGAATGTTCACAGAAGTGAACATGAAGTGAATATGAACAGAAGAAATGTTCATAAGGCCAAATGTCAGAAACTACACAAAGGCTCAAGAACAGTAGAATGGATAAATAAAGGATAGTATATTCATACAATAAAGCACTACAATTGTTTGCAATAATATAAATGAATTTCCCACACAATGGTAGATACAAAAGAGTTCATACTTTATGATTCTAGTTATATAAAGTTCAAAACCAGCCAAAACGAAAATCTACGCTGTTCTAAGTCAGGACAGTGGGTTACCTTTGGAGGGGTAGTGCTTTGAAGGAGTCACTGTGGGGGGCAGTGTTTCTAGGGAGCTGGTGCCTCTTGCTCTCAGTGCTGGTTACATGTGTGTTCAATTTGTGGAGATGTATCAAACTGTATGTGCACTTTTCTGTATGTAAATCACACTTCAGTAAAACATTAAGAAAAAATACTGGTCACAAACCATTAAATTAGATTATCCCACTCACTAATCACTCGCAACCTGAAATTTAAAATACCTTACATTAGATACCAAGAATACCAAGGGAAGACATACAATGATATATCAAAATATTTAAATGTTATTCATAATAAAATAGAAAGCTCAAAAGTCTTGTTTATGAACCACTAGATACAACCAAAATAAAAAGAATCCAGAAAAAATGAAACAGCTAAAAATAAGAAAATACTGTCCCTTCTTACTTGATTCTTAATAATTTTACAGCTGCTTTCAATTCAAATTTTTATTGACTCTTACATATTAATCTACACCTGCTGCCAATCATTTTGTTAAGAAACACAGCTTTGAATGGGTTTACCTGGCTTTTTCCATACTGTCCAAGCCACTAGTCTCTTCTTAATGAAATACTCAAGAGAAGTCCACTGGTAAAGGAAATCTCCCCTAATGCTCTGCTTTAGGGCTGTGCTTTTCACATTGGAATCTGTTTTTCCCCTTAGAGCTTCCATCTCTGGCAACATGTCCTCAGAATCTCCAACCTGCTCTAAACCCATCTTTAGGCGAGAAGAGATGTCACCCAACCATGGCTGATTACAATCAATGTTTACACATTTATTAATGAGTGAGGTGCTTGGTATTTTAAAGAGACCCAGATGTATTTCTATTCACAACCATTCTCTTTCTCAAGCAAAATATAGATTACAAGCTACACTGTATATGATTTTTGTTTTTCAAACAGAAGATTATTACATGCATGTATAGGGCAGATGTCTTCCAGGACATCTCTTGGCTGACACCTTTATTCCGTGATTCTCTGAGAGTTTTCTTCAAATTCTACAAAGTGGTCAGATCTCCAGATGAAGGCAATCCAGCTATCTTGGGAAAGGGGTTTCTGTTCTAGCTGGTGTGTAAGTGTCAAACTAGCAGGGGCCGCGGATGCCACTGCTTGGCTTGAGAGCCCCCAACGCCTCACTGTGGAACCGATAAATGCCTTTGGGGCTTTACAGTCTCTGCTGAAACCTAGATTGCATCAGTTTCCAAGAATGTATGACTTGGTCTGGCTGTCCGAAATATCTGCTCAAGTCCTCCTTACTCTTCACATCTGTCCAAACACTAGGGTAAGAGGTACGTTGTACGTGATGCAAAGCCAAGAGTCAGTGCAACACTCTTCAAACTCAGAGTCAACAGTGAGAACGACATGAAACAAATGCAACCTGCTCTCCACAAAAGCCGAATTTAAATTTTCTGTCTGCTGAGAGTACATTTGAAAAATGAAATCTTTCCATATGGCTTTATTTTCCTCTGTATAAAAGGGTTAGACTGAATTCTGCTTTATTTAAAAAAAAATAGAGCTCTATGTACATAGTGCTGACATATACACTAAAGTCATCTGGAAAAAATACAAGCTACTATAATGAATGGCAAATGCCAAAAGTAACCGTTTCATTCTATTGAGACAAATGATTGAAGGGAAAACATGTTTAGTTGACAGAATGAATAGAGAAAATCGATCTCCTATCGTCAAATATACTGTTACCAGACACGAGGTTTGGGAAACTCTGAAACGTTGTATTTTGCACACAGAATAAACTTAAAGCCTTCAAATGAACCTATTTCAAAAGCCTCTTATATCCAAGGATGAAATAATTCACACCAGGCTAAGTGTTTACATTGGCTATTCCTCTTTAGTTCTTGAGAGAAAGGAAAGCCATCCTGTACACAGTTTTGAATCTCAAATGGACAGAAACAGCATATTTTGTGAAAAGAACATTTAGCACCTAATGTTCCAAACACCAAGCCTGGGTTCCCCCTTTTACGAGTGCACAGTTGTATCAGAGCCCGGACATTTAAGATTATATAGTGAACTTGTAATAGAACCACATTTCCTTTTGGAATACAATACAGCTGCAAACAAAAAATATCATATTTCCTCCAGTTATTTGCCAAATGGCCATATCCTCACACCAATTATAGAGTCAAGTGGAATCCAGACACCACAAGGAAAAGGGGCAGGGATAAAAGGTGAGGGTAATCAGACCCTTCTCTTCCATTTACCATAGAATAAATCCAAGAAGAAAGAAAAGGAGAAGCATTTTTAAGACAAAAGATCATATTTTAAAACGTAACGGTTAGTTTCTTTTTTTAATATGCCTTATTTTTTCCTTTTTGGCTAAGAAACAGGACCTTATTTTTGCTGTAACACAAGAAAGCATTTCACAAAGGCCCTGATTGCACATAAAATTTTAAAAAAGCACTTCATGGGCTCCTTAGCATAACCTCCACAGTCTCGGCTCTTTCAAATAACAGGCTAATTCCATTTCCTTCCATTCTGCTACCAAATTCTGCCTCTCTCCATTGCTACCATTTCACCTACTTTGTTTTGTCTTTTCCTTCAGTAAACTCAGCACCCTGGTAATTCAATCTCCTGTTCAATGTCATGGTTGAATCAAATTGCTGTCACTCAAAATATAACCCGGGGCTTGAACTATGGCATGGTTGAGTGATCAAATCAAATATTCCCAAATCTGGAATTTCGGGGTTTTCAGTTACTGAGCTCCTAAGTGGCTTTAGACAAGATTTCCCTCTGCCTCAGAAGAACAGGTCGAATCCTGTTTGTACAGCCTGGGACTCCATAGGGTAGGACATTGCAAGTGAGGAGAGCTCCACCTGTGACTGGGCCCTCTGTGGGTTAGTGGAGAATTGGTTGTAATAGCATTTAAGCAACAAATTGGTGACAGCAGCGTTGACCTCCCACGATGGACGTGGGAATTAACAAATAAAGGAAGAGATTAACACAATGTTACTTTCACACCAGGAGAGAAATCGGAAAAGACCAGTAGGGAGCCCTGTTTAAAGATGCCTTTCCTCGTGCAGTATAAATAGTCAGGTTTCCCAGAAAAAGACATTTCCATTCCCACCACTAGCTCTACTTAAACAAGTTTGAAGGCCAATAAAAACACAGTGCTGGTTTCCAAGGGTTAGGAGAAATGAAGGGAGATAGTGAATCTTCCTTGAGTTCAGAAGTTTAAAGAGGAAATGCTAAGTGTGGGAAGTGACAAATTGTATTGATACTGACTTTTTTTTTTTTTTTAATAATTCAAGACATGAACCAGGACCAAGCACATTGTACAAATGTTATGAGACAAAGAGTAGAAACTAGTCTAAGGACTATGATAGAAGAACACCTGAAGAAACAGGGCTAGATCATGAATTAGAAGTTACAGACACACGAATGACGGCAGCCAACCAACGTGATGCACATTTGCTGTGCATTGTGAGAGATGTGTGGAAAGGAACCCAGGAGTTGAAACTGGTGTTGGAAAACCATCTGATAGGATCCAGAGCTAAGACGCCCTGCTCAGAGATCAGAGACCTTTGCCCAGCAAACTCATTCCAAAGGAGAAAGGGGGCAAGCAGATACCTCTTAGCTGATTCCTATCACAAAGTAGGCACTCCATAAATCTTTGTAGAATTGAATTGTTCAAATAAAACCATACTCAGATAGAAGAACTGGGATTTTTCAAATTAGAACAGCTGCCTTTATGAGTTGCACTGTTCATACAGAGAGTGGTGTGGGAAGGAAGGGACAGCAGAACCCATTCTCTTTTGCAACTGATAGTAAAATTAGAGGGAAGGCAAATGGGCAGAGCAGACAACCAAAATCAAATGGATGTGGACCACTTAAGTAATTGGGTCAAGGGATAGTAAATGCAGTTCAATTTAGGTAATGTTCAGTAAATTGCTTTAAGAAATAACCTAGGGAATACAGGTTAAATGGAACAACCATGTCAGAGATTGATCTGTAGATTGATCTACAAATCACGTTGAAACTCACCACCAGAGCATTACCAACATCAGTAAAAAAGGCCATAGGAACCCTACCAGCGAAAATGCAAACAGACCCGCTCAGACCACAGGGCAGCTCTCCTCCATTCATGCGCTTCTCTCTGCTCTCCCTGTGCTAGTGAGAAGTTAACCATTTCCCAAGCAGCTCTTCAAACTTAATATATTTCAATATTGCTATGGCCTCCCCCTAACTTCTCTCCAAATTTCCTTTTGCTTTTTGGCTTGGCAACTTTGGCAGTTACACTCACAGACCAAATGGACATGTTACAAACGTTACTACCCACTTGTCAAATTCTTTGGTGGACCATGAGGCATGGCACTGGGAATCCATGTACCTCAGCTAGAGGGCTTTCCCCTAAAGAAGGTGGGGTATGTATGGCACAAAGACAATGCCGTCCCTCCAGGTAAAACTAAGTAACACTCAAAGTAAACCAAGCCCACACTTTCCCCAGGAACAGAGAGAGCTGGAAATGACTTGATTGGCATTAGTCTATTTGAATTTTTTTTGAACATCTTTATTGGAGTATAATTGCTTTACAATGGTGTGTTAGTTTCTGCTTTATAACAAAGAAAGTCTATTTGAATTTAAATTTAATTTCTTTAGTCATGGACAAGAATGGGGATACCAGTTAATTTCAATGGACATTTGCTGAGCTGTGTGCCAGATACTTGCTGGATGCTTGGAATCCTATGATGACTGAGTTGTACCCCCCCTGCCCTCTGGAGACCCACAGTCAGATAAATTACAGCACAACACACAGGGCAAGAACAACTTCTGCTGTGTGTAAGGCAATCACGCACATTCTCTGTAGACTTGGCCCAGACATAAATTTGGAACAAGTTTTCAAAACCACAGAAAATTTCTTTTTAATTTTTAATGTTTTATTGGTATCTTTAAGGTCCAGCTGAAGGGAAAACAGGGTAATGAACTTCGATCATTTGCTAAACAAAAATGGTGTGTTCTTGCCAGTAAGACAGCAGCTTGAGCAACAACATTCCAGCCAACTTCCTTTCTCAGCTCCAATCTGTCCCATTTTGCCCCAGCCCTGGAGGAGTTTGCTCTTCCAGACAGCTGAAACTCACCTAGATTCCTGAAAGGCGCAGGGCTAACCCAACCGGACTAAGTAGTGTCTGGATTTCACCAGCTCAAGGAAAAACATTTTGGTGGAAGGCAGCATGGACATGGCAGTCTAAGGAGGGGTTTGAATCCTGCCTCTACATTTTATCAGCTGTTACTTAGCCTCTCCCAACCTCAACCTACTCATCTTTATAATGGGAATAATAATGTCTCATTGTTGGCTTGCTCCTTATGCAAAATGAGGTAATATATGTAACAGTGCTTCGCACATAATTCATTAAGACCCATTCCATGCCACTACTCCTGCCAAATGCTGGGAGAAAAAACTTCCCTACCTTCCATTCTTCCGTTCAGAATGTCTCTAAAGTGTAGTAGACGATGGAAACGACCTCAGCTGGGCACGGAATTCTAAGGGATACCTAAGCTTCCATCTGTGAGTAAAAACATGGAGTGCCTGCCATGCGGAAGCCATCTCTCCTTCTAGCAAGTACTTTCTGAGTCATCCTTCTGCAAGAAGCCTCAGAAAGGAGAAGCTCTTGGTATATTTCACACCTGGTTTTGTCAAAGATGAATCATGTCCTAGCCACAGTGAAAGAACTGGATACGGCAGAGTTTTGCCGGAGGGTAGGAATGAAGAGTGAAAGGGGGGAAAACACTACTATGATCATTCTCATTATAGGTCAGGAATTTCATAGAAGAGAGAGGTTGAATAACTGGCCAAAGACACACAGCATTTCAGAAGCAAAGCTGACAAGTGGCGTGCCTCAATTTCCAGGGCTGCGCTCTATTTTGGCATGAATTAAGTCTGCCTTTTTTCGCTGTCATAGCCTAAACACCTAGCCCCCAGCAACACTCAGAGCCTGCAATTCCCGGCAATATCTAGCAACACTTCACCGTGGCACTCAATAAGTGCTTGCAAATAAATGATCTTTAAAAAGGTAATATTCAAAGCATGCAGCAGCTCAGAACCTGCACTTAAACCAAAACCGAATAAAAGAGATACAGAGAAAAGGAGATATCCTGCTCCAAAACAGAAAAAATCAGATGTTTTGTTTCCAAACTAACAAAAACTTTTAAGTTCCCCTGTCCTACCCAACCATTATCTTGTAATATTTTTCCCCGTTTTTTTTTTTTTTGTTTTGTTTTTTTGCGGTACGTGGGCCTCTCACTGCCGCCGCGGAGCACAGGCTCCGGATGCGCAGGCTCAGCGGCCATGGCTCACGGGCCTAGCCGCTCCGCGGCATGTGGGATCCTCCCGGACCGGGACACGAACCCGCGTCCCCTGCTTCGGCAGGCGGACTCTCAACCACTGCGCCACCAGGGGAGCCCTCCCCTTTTTCTTTTCAGGACAATTTGCTATCCATTCTCAAAAGCAACTCGCCAAATAAAATAGATTTCATCATGATTCAAACTTACAACATTTTTTAGTAAAGAAACACCAGATAAACATTAGAAGAGCTTAGACTTTGGTGTCAAACAACCAAACAGATGTGATTCCTACCACTTCCTATCTCTCCAAAAGACGTGATAAATGGGGAATTATAGGAATGTTCTAATTCTTGTTGAAAAGCTTGATCGATTTATTTGTGCTTGCAGCCAAACAATAACCAGGTCCATGTTTCAAACCACTGCAGATGACCCAGAATCTGGGCCTCATCATGATTCTACACTTTGCTACAAGACCAGTGTCAAGAAAATTTCCTCCAAGCTCAGTAATCCTCCTTCCTTTCTGGATAAGTTCTACATAGCTTTCCCTTTGCTCCTGCCCTGGGTTAAGATTCCTCGCAGCAGCCTTGTAAATGACTTCCATCTTTGGAAGATTCGTTAAAGCTACACTGTATCTCTGATTCCCACCCTTATAACAGTATCTACTTCCTACCCAAATAGGACCCTGCACAGAAGTCTCAGCCCAGCGTGGATCACCTCAGGAAACCATCACTGATCCTTCTACCCCTAGACTAGGATAGGTCCTTCTGCTCTGTGTTCTTGCAATATTTGTATCTCCCCAATCGCAACATCTTCACGTGTTATTAATTTCTATTTAATTGCCTATCTTTCCAGCTGGACTGTATGACCATGAGGAAAACATCATTTCCTCAGTACATGGCAGCTGTTAAGTAAATGAATGCCTCCCAAAGTTTATCAGCTCTTAACATCCAAATTTCATTCCTTCTCCTGAGAGAACCCATAGCACTTTCACTTCAGCTAATCGTTTCCTGATAGCCATTCTAATTTTTGCTTTTTGGGGTAACTGAACCCCAGGAGTTTTGCCAGGGAACAAGGCCACACAGCTAGTGATGTTTCCAGCTTCCCTTGCAGCTAGGCTCTGGCCACCTGAATGTGAGCTAAAGAGCATGTTCAACATGCAGGTCATGTTAAAATAGCTGCTTCTCTTCTAATTGCTCCTTTCTCTTCCTAAAGGCTGGAAAACAAACATAGTGGTGGTGAGACAGCTTCAGCCAGGAAGATGAGGAGAACAACATAAGGGATGACAGAACCACAAGACAGAAGAAACCTAGTCCTGGGTGACTTCAGAGAGTAGACCCACTATCCACCCTGGACCACTCACCTGTTTCTAGACTTACATCAGAGAGAAGCAATCTTGTCTACTGTTTATGCCTCTGAATTTTGGTCTCCCCCTCTCTCTCTTTTATAGCATCTTGAACTGAACCTTTAATAACTCACATTAGTTGTAAATTTCTATAACTTAATTTTCCAATAGAAGGGGACGTTTTTGAAGTTTCTTATTCCTACGTCCAAGCACTATTTTCACTAACACCATGGATACTGAAAACTCACAAGCATCTGCTCTTCATGTAGCTACTATCTAAGAACAATAAGCAGTTTAGTGGAATATAACTATGTTTACCATCTGCACGAGAGTAAATTCTTTGTTTACTTAACTGATGGCTGCTGTCTTAATTTGGAGTTGTAAAGAACATCATGCTAAGTGATGTAAATTGGCAAAGTGACAAATTGTCCCTCTTGACATCAATTTGGAGCACGGAGAGTCCTTTTGTACAATCAGTGTATTTGACAAGGTCTAAAGCATCGTGCAATATTTGTTACCATCCATAGGACCTTAGGAGGCTACAACTAAAAGAAATACAACCAATTTTCACAGGGTGCTTGTGGAATCAATCCAGCCTTCAAGCCACACCTTGCATATTTGGATGTTTTAGAAAATCAATATTTTGCTGTTAAAAATAATAAGTCCCAAGGGACATTACAACTAGACTTGGTCCTGCTCTTTCTTTTTCATAGCACTGAAGCCTCAAAGTCAGAGAGAGTGCTCATAAAGCTTATAATGTCTCAGCTTTTAAAGTTTTTAAAGACACGTTCAGCTTGTCGTGAGTTAGACTCAACCTTTGCCACAACTCATTTCCTGCAAACAGATTCGGTGGTTCAGAGAGTTCTCCAGGTGTCCAAGATGGACCAGGTGGAAATAAACCAATTTCCCTTCAAACACAAAAGCTTCTAGCTATAACTCCCTCAGGAAACAGAGAGCCTCCTCTATAGGTAAGTTTTCTGGCTTTTAACCCATTTGTGCTTCCAGTTAGACCCAGACTGGATACCATGTTCCCATTAGGACTCACTATATGAAGAACTGCATCACTTCCTTTGGGTCTTTATGCAAATGTCACCTGACTGGTGGGGCCCTGTCTGCCCTCTCCATCTGAAACTCCAGGCCTCCTGATACTCCCTCTCCTTGGAATATTATCCAACGTACTCTACATTTTACCCATTTCTCTTGTTTATTATCTGTCTCCCTTACTAGAAATATAAACTCCATTGAGGGCAGGAAAGCACGTCTTTTTTATCTAGTGCTATATTCCCAACGCCTAGAACAGTATCTGGCACACTGGGGAGGAGGGGATGTTAGGAAATACATGTTGAATCAATGAATGAATGGTGGCCCATTCTGAACATTTTACTGAGCACCTCGGCAGTGCATATGCTAATCCTACTGCTTGCTCCACCCTCTGATCACGCCAGCCACATTAGCTCAGAGACAGCGAGGCCCCCACTTGCTTTGCTTGTTCTGTCTTGTTTTATCCATAGCCACAGATCAAGGAACTGGTAAGTAAGATGACATTGCAGACAACATAGAGTCTCAACCCAAATATCCTTAAGCCAAAACAGACTTATTTCCTATCATAAATGAATAGATTTGACTTCTGTTATGGGTTGTTTTATGTCTCTCCAGAAATATATGTTTAAGTCCTAACCTCCACTACCTCAGGATGTGACCTTATTTGGAAACAGGGTTGTTACAGAGGTAATCAAGTTAAAATGAGGTAGTTAGGATGGGCCCTAGTCCAATATGACTGACGTCCTTATAAAAAGGGGAAATATGGATACAGCCACAGAGGTGCACAGAGGCGAGAAGATGTGAAGACACACAGAGAGAAGATGGCCATGTGACTAGAGTAATGCACCTACAAGCCAAGGAATGCCAAAGATAGTCAACAAATACCAGAAGCTAGAAGAGGCAAGGAAAGATTCCCACCTGCCCCCACCCCAGAGCAATCCAAGAGCACTTGGCCCTGCTGACCCCGTGACCTCAGACTTGTGGTCTCCAGAACTGTGAGATAGTAGAATTCTATTGTTTTGTTTTGTTTTGTTGCGGTACGCAGGCCTCTCACTGCTGCGGCCTCTCCCGTTGCGGAGCACAGGCTCCGGACGCGCAGGCTCAGCGGCTATGGCTCACGGGCCCAGCCGCTCCGCGGCATGTGGGATCTTCCCGGACCGGGGCACAAACCCGTGTCCCCTGCATCAGCAGGCGGACTCTCAACCACCGCGCCACCAGGCAAGCCCGAATTCTATTGTTTTAAGCCACCTTGTTTTCGATACTTTATCACAGCAGCCCTAAGCAACCTGTATACAGCTTTGGATGAACCTTAATGCAGGGCTCGGTTAGTTCCTATGATCAGGACCCTGTTTCTCTCCTCCAGTCTTGGCCACACGTCCTCAGACTCAGGTTGCTCCCAAGATGGCCGGCAGCAATTTCCAGGGTTTCCTGCTTCTTCACATTTAATGGAGAAGAGTGAGTCAGCTCTTGCAACAGCTGACTAAAGTCTGGAATTTGAGTTGCATTTCTGACATAGACTGATTTGAGTCAGGTGCCCAAACAGCAAATCAATCACAGTGCCTAAGGGGAGGGACTGTGTCAATTGCTTTGAGCCAATCAAGGCCCCCCTCCTGAGATGGGGGTGGAGTCAGGTCCTGCTGAGTCACTGTTGGTGCCCATACATCTCCCCCTCAACTCTCAATCTACTCACCCAAGGCTGCTCATTGCAAACATCCACTATTTTCTGCTTGAGAGCTTTTTTTCCACCCCGACCACAAGAAAATGTTTGGCCCATGCACAGAACAAGCTAGAAACTCCAGAGCTAATGCTCCCAGAAGCAGCCTTCAACTGAGGATTAGCAGGGAATTGGCAGACAAATATCCCAGCATCCTCACTCTTCAGCTGGAAGGATTCTGAGGTGCGTTCTATAGAGTATTCCAGAGTTCCCAGGGGCATTGAGCACCAGGTGCCCACAGTGACTGGTTAATACACCCCTTACTGACTTTCCCCCTCCCTGCCACACTTCCCCACTTCCCCACCAGTATCCCCCCCAAATAAACCACTTTTACTTAAATCTTCGTGTCAGGTTTGCTTCCAGGGGTATCTAAACCAGGATAAGTCCCAATAAGTTGCAAGGGAGGAAATTCAGAGTTCCATTAGAAAAGAGAAAGGGTAAGACTGGAAAGCACTAGAAAGTCAACCAATGAATGCCCACTATAGTCATTCCTGTTTCCTCTCTTTCAATTAATTAATAAGCCAACTAGGTTTTCTCCTACAGTTCTGTTAAACAGGTAAGAACACAGCACTGCCTGGCAGATCAGGAAGCAGGCACAATGGGTTCCAGTTTTGCTATTCCCTCCCCTACTGCTGTGTTTCTTGTCGTAAGTAATTTCCCTTCATCATGTCTCAAGTTCCTACTTAATAAAGATTGAGAATGATGATCCTTGTCCCTATAAAGTATGACCTCAGAAAAGCAGAGCATGGCATAAGGTAGATCCATCTTAAACCTCTTTCCAAGTGGGTCTCTTGCTAAAAGTGTCAGACAGGCATATTAAACATCATTCCCCGGGGACTTCATTGGTGGTCCACTGGTTGAGACTGCACCTTCCAATGCAGGGGGTGCAGGTTCGATCCCTGGTTGGGGAGTTAAGTTCCCTCATGCCTCACGGACAAAAAACCAAAACATAAAACAGAAGCAATATGGTAACAAATTCAATAAAGACATTTAAAAAATGGTCCACTTCAAAAAAAAAATCTTAAAAAAAAAGAAAACAAACAAAAACATCATTCACTATCACTCGGTTCCAGAGGACAACATTCAAGATAAGAGCAGATTAGAGCAAAGATCCAAGTCAGAAAAACGCATTACCTCTGGAGTATTCGCCACCATTTGGAAATCACTGACTCTTATTTAATAAACTAACTTAAAAATACAACTATGTATTATTTATACATTTTTAAGATTTTTTCCAGCTTTACTGAGATGTAATTGATATATACTATTATGTAAGTTTAAGGTGTATGACATGTTGATTTGATACATGTATATATTACAAAAGGATTACCACCACAGCATTAGCTAACACCTCCACATCACTAATCATCAGAGAAATGCAAATCAAAACCACAATGAGATATCACCTCACACCTGTTAGAATGGCTATTATCAAAAAGACAAAGAGATAACTAGTGTTGGCAAGGATGTGGAGAAAAGGGAACCCTTGTGCACTGTTGGTGGGAATGTAAATTAGTACAACCACCATGGAAAACAGTATGGAGATTCCTCAAAAAATTAAAAATTGAGTTGCCATATGATCCAGCAATCCCACTTCTGGTTATATATCCAAAGAAATTGAAATCAAGATTTCACAGAGATATCTGCACTCCCATGTTCACTGCAGCGCTATTCTCAATAGCCACTACATGGAAACAACCTAAATCTCCATCAGTGGATGAATGGATAAAGAAGATGAAGTATACATATACAATGTAATATTTTTCAGCCACGATAAAGAAGGAAATCCTGCCATTTGCGACAACTTAGATGAACCATGAGGGCGTTATACAAAGTGAAATAAGTCAGAGAAAGACAAATGCTGTATGATCTTACCTATACGTGGAATCTAAAAAAGCCAAACACAGAGAGAGAGAGACTAGATCAGTGATTATCAGAGTCGGCAGTGGGGGTGGAGGGTAGGGAGATAGTGGCCAAAGTGTACAAACTTCCAGTTATACGATGAACAAGCTCTGGGTATATAATGTACAGCACGGTGATTACAGCTGATGATAGTGTATTATATTCTTGACTGTTGCTCAAAGAGTAAACCTTAAATGCTCTTGCCACAAAAAAAGAAATGGTAATTAAAAACACAATCTTGAACTATCCTGGAGGAGCTCACAAATGGTTCCCCGAATGAGGTAATGAACTCAGTCTAGCTAAGTCCCCAGAATGAGCAGCCTATCTATGGTAAGCTTTCTCCAACCTCTTCCGGATCATTTTGCTCTTGCCCCCAGATGGCAGACAACAATCGATGGGAAAAGCCACCCTGTGTCTCCAGCAAGTAAAGGCGGTGCTTCACAAGTGTTGCAGGATGCAGCCTTCCAATTCTCCCTTGTTTTCTGAGTATAAGCAGATGTTAGAGACTCATCTCGTTATCTTCAGATACTGTATAATATTATTATGGTGTCAGGCTATCAGAGGCAGCAAACGCTATACAACAACAGCTTTAATTGAGGCTTAGAGCTGAATTGTAAATATGTAACCTTACTTGGGGGTGTTTCCAAATGCTTTCTGGAAACAGTTTAAAAAGATGTTTTCAATTGTTAGAACAATGGCTTGCCCTGCCAAGATCAAGTACAAGCTTCTTAAGATATGGGTACCATAAACATATTTCTTAATTCTTCAGTTTTTTTGGGTTTTTTTGTTGTTGTTTTTCCAGAAGCACAGCAAATCTGTGAGCCAGGAAGCCTCATGCATGCCACTTCCTGGACTGTTGCAGGGAAAACTAATGAAACACTGTAGAAGTTGCACTCAGATCTACTGTGATCTCACGGCCACAGAATTCCCCTCCTTCTTTGACATTACTTTACTATGATAATAATTATCTGTCCATGAGTCTAGACTTGGCACTGGCCTATCCCTAGGGATGGGGATTTGGGTGCATGTAACAACAGCCCATCTTCAGCAAGGAAGCTCCTGACACAGAAGGCTGCCCATCGATCTTAGCTGACACACTTGTCACCATACACACAAAGCGACTGGTCTTGAGCTCCCCGGGGTGAATTACAGCTCTCAAACGTTTGGTGGAGGCACATTATGATTCTGATGTATAGGATAAAAGACAGAAAAGGCTGGGTCATTTGAGATTGATCCCAGGCAGACACTGTTAAACAACAGTCTGAGTCTCCTTTACTGGACAGAGTAAAAGAAAACAGAAACTGAACACTTTGAAAAGTACATTCAGAACAGAGTCCAGAGGCAAATTACCCAGGCTGTGGATTACACAGGCCATTTTGTCCAAAGTCTGATCCCAAAGAATTGACTCCAGTGGGTTTTTTTTTTTATGACTGTTAGCATGTGCACAAGAAAGGGACAAGTTCAGCATTTTGTTGCTTGTTGGTGACAATGATCAAAAGTGTATGGACAGATGGCCAACAGGCATATGAAAAGATTCTCAACATTGCTAATTATTAGAGAAATGCAAATCAAAACTACAGTGAGGTATCACCTCACACCGGTCAGAATGGCCATCATCAAAAAGTCAACAAATAATAAATGCTGGAGAGGGTGTGTAGAAAAGGGAACCCTCCTCCACTATAGGTGGGAATGTAAATTGATACAGTCACTATGGAGAACAGTATGGAGGTTCCTAAAAAACTAAAAATAGAGTTACCATATGATCCAGCAATCCTATTCCTAGGCATATTTCCAGAAAAGATGAAAACTCTAATTCAAAAAGCTACATGCACCCCAGTGTTCATAGCAGCACTATTCACAATAGCCAAGACATGGAAGCAACCTAAATGTCCATCAAAAAATATGAAATAATGCCATCTGCAGCATCATGGACTGACCAAGAGATTATCATACTAAGTGAAGTAAGTCAGACAGAGAAAGATAAATATCATATGATATCACTCATATGTGGAATATAAAACAATGATACTAATGAACTTATTTACAAAACAGCAATAGACTCATAACATAGAAAACAAACTTATGGTTACCAAAGAGGAAAGGGAAGTGGGAAGGGACAAATTAGGGGTATGGGATTAATAGATACACACTACCATATATCAAATAGATAAACAACAAGGACCTACTGTATAGCATAGAGAACTATATTCAATTATCTTGTAATAACCTGTAATGGAAAGGAATCTGAAAAAGAATATAAATGTGTGTGTGTGTCTGTTTATAAGCTGAATCACTTTGCTGTACACCTGAAACTAACACAACATTGTAAATCAATTATACTTCAATTAAAAAAACCATAAAATTAACAACAAAAAAAATGAATGCTAGTCCAAATCGAGATGTACTATAAGATTAAATCCACACTGGATTTAGCATAAAAATGTAAAATATTCTTAATAATTTTTATGCTGATTACATGTTGAAGTAATAATATTTTGGAGATGTTGGGGTAAATAAGATATATTATTAAAACTAAAAAAACAGTTGTGTGGAAAATCCAGAGGAATGAGGGATTATAAAATCTCAGTAATATAGATCCTAGAGTCCAGAATTTAGGATCATTCTATCATTATTGTCTTTCCAAAGAAATTAACAATGAGCAATGACTGGATATTGTGTTTAAGCAGTTTATTCCATTACAATTCCATAGCCTTCAGCAAGGGATGGGGAACAAGTGAGAGCTAAATATTATTATCATATAACTGCACAGCAGAAGCTATAGACAACAGTATTTGCCATGAAAACACTATTTACCTAAGTAAAACTGTACTTCTTTGAAAAATAAATCTATAATTCAAATACTGTAAGTTCATTTAGGCTTACTCCCCCACTCCATCCTCAAACTCAGCAATAGGTCTGGTTTAATGAAGTGTTTACTGTATTTAATAGATGAGATTTACCCAATGTGGTTTTCATTTATCTTCATTTCCCATGACCAAAACTGATGTATATAAACAGGATTTTAATGTCAAGGTACCCTTGGCAAGTAAAAGGGGATACACAGCACTTGCACAGCTTGCATTTTCTCTGTTACATCCTCTCCTTCCCTCTTAATATTATTTAGATTTCTAAATTTATTTTTAAAAATTATACTTGAGGTACAAGACTGAAATTTGGACCAAAAGTCCAAAAGAAAGCCCAAATGGGTAAGATGCTATGGCAGTGTATTTATAATAGTGATTATAAACATGGCCAGACTGAGATTCATAATCTTGGCTCTGCCACTTACTGTGATACTGAGCAAGTTTCTTAACTTCTCTGAGCCTTGGAATCAACGTCTACTAAATGGGTGTAATATTATCTACTTCATAAATATCTACATAATATTTCTACTTCATTTTATTTAACATATTTACTAGTGCCAGGCACTATTATGAGTGAAACAAATTTAAAAACTGGGATTTGAACCCCAGGCAGCCTGGTTCTGAAGCCAAGTACCTAACTCACTATTCTGAACAGCTTCAATATACACTCGAATGGGGAAATATTTCTAAATAGTAATGATTATCGCTGCAATTAAGGTTGAATCTGTTAGCTATTGCAATATAACAAAACATCCCAATGCATACTGTCTTAAAGTAATGATAATTTGGTATTTCTCCCAAGTCTATATGTCAGCTGGGTAGTTCTGCTGACCCGGCTCATGCTTGGCTGATCTTGGCTGATCTTGGCTAGGCTCACTTGTGAGTCTATGGACAGCTGGCAGGTTGGCTAGAGGGTGACTGGTCCTAGATAGCCTCAGATGACCTGAATCTTTTATAGGCATCTTTTACAGTCTTTTAGTGGGCTAGCATGGTCATGTTCTCATCGTTATGGCAAAGATGCAACAGCAGCAAAGACTGAGTCCAGAGTGCATACTTTGTACCACATTTATTAAGACCCCATTGGCCAAAGCAAATCATGTGGCTGACCACAGAGTCAAGAGCTGGGGAAAAATGTCCCTCCCAAAGTAGGAGGAGTGGAAACTTGGGGCTTTCAGTGCAATTAATCCACTGCAGAAATACTCAGAATTATAGAGACAGCAGAATTAAACCTGAAAAATGAATTCTTTAAACAAATATGTTATCAGAAACCTACACGAGCCCATGAGGAACAAACACGCTTAAAATTGTTTTATGAATGCTTAATAAAATACAATATGAAGTTAAACTATTAACATTTGATTAGGACTCTAACATAAGTGACACCACATGTATTTTTACATGTTATCCTCATAATACACCACAGAGAAGACAGGGCAGAAAAAGCTTCAGGAGCCAAGTTCCCTTTAGTTACTTTTACAGCACAGATTATGCTAGTGAAAACTGGTAGATTTTGTAATACCATACCTTATTAAGAGAGAGCAAACTGGTTATAATGAGAATCAGTCCTACTGATCAATGATGGTTGTGATGGCTTCAAATTCAACTTGCAAAATATTTCATCAAATTAAGAATTTAGATCTGATATTTCTGGGTTAAAAACCAAGATAGTATTTTAGGATACTAGGTATCCTATACTAGGTAAATGATTTTTACCTAGATACTAGGTAAAATGATTTTTCTGTTAACATGAGTATAGCTCTAAAATATAGAGTAGAAACTTTTTATGTAGATGGCATTTAAAGACAAGAATAACCATCATAATATTTCTCTTATACACCAAAAGCAGATATAATATGCATACTCTGAGCAAGAGGAAGATTCTTCAACAAGAAATATTTGAATATTTACCACTACAAGATGTTTAGGCTTGGATAAACTACTTATCCTCTCTGTACCTTAGTGTTCTCATCTGTAAAATGGGAGTAATGATAGTGCTTATTTCATAGGGCTGGTATGAGGATCAATGATTTAACATATGTTGTAAAGTATTTCCAATAACATCTGGAACATAGTAAGCACTCAATAATAGTTAACAGTTTTAATCACCATAATTATGAAAACAAGACAGTTTATGGCAAGGTTTTACTCCGCTGTCTGCTCTTAAATTATTCCCTCTGATTAAGTAAATTATATATAGAATTTAAACTAACCAAATTGTATTTGCATTTCACAGAATCTAAAGCCTCCAATTAAAGAGATGTACAGATGGGAGTCTTTCATTTATCAGACATCTTCTGTGGAGGTACAATATCACAGCCCAGCTTTAGGGGACACTAAATAAGCAAACTAAAGGAAAAGGGAAGCAGAGTTTCAGAGAACTGAGTACGAAATCAGGGAATTTCTAGATATTGTGTAAATCCCTAGGGGTATTATGGGCTAAGAAAGGATGGGATTGAAGGGTCATAGGAGAATTGAGAAGGGTGATGTAATGGGGAAGGGTATGGTTTAAGTGGAGACTGCAAACTCCAGGAATCACACAATTCCTACCATGCCACCCTATGCCATTCATCCTTTCCACACACTTCCTGTCAGAATTTTTCAACTCAGTCTATGGGAGGATTTTCTCCTGATGAATAAACCTCCAGATAGTAATGGAAAATAATGTCTGCTTTATAATAAATGTTTGCTAGAGTGTTTTTGCAGAGTATACTGAAGGAGGCCTACATTTCCTAAGGGTGTATATGATGCACAAAAAAGAAGTGCTGTAGAAACTCTTTAGCATAAATGAGGCAAGACAAAGAACAAAGACATTTTGAGAATTCGTATGGCACCTACTTGCTTTGAACAGAGTAGTAAACTTGTCAGCAAGTAGTTAAGAAAAAACACCACTGAAATGAAATGTAGCTCTCAGCATTTGTTATTACTTTAAAAACACTCAAGACGTTACCTAGAACCCAGCAAACTGTATGTGTTGGAATGTTTTCATTCTCACTTATAAGGACCGCAGAATATCTGCAGGAGGCACCCAACCTTCAGCTAACAGTTACTTCGCAGAGAAAGCCCCTCACCAATACTTGTTGTTTAAGGGGCTAGTCCAATCTGGTGAAAGTCTGAACGAGAAATGTTTTGATAAAATTATTTTATAGGAATATATGCTAAGATACAGCAAAATATGCTTTTTCCAGCAATGAATCTGATATCTACTTTAAATATAATTTATAATTAGTCTATTACATATGCAAAGGCATTAAACTCATGTCACTGGAAGAGTCCTTCAAACATTTGTTCTTTCAAGTAATCTCAACATCCCTCTTTTTTTTTCTTCTTTATACACATCTTTATTTCCTTAGAATCAATTCCTACAAGTGGAATTGTGGGTCAAAGGGTACAACATTTTAAAGATTCTCCTAGTATAATGTGGCCCTCCAAGAAACAATCCCAATTAACACTCTGCTAGCAGTGTACGTGGGTATACATTTTCCCGTGGCTTTATCAACTTAAGAGTATTTTCTTTTATCTTTTCCATAGCTAGTGGGAAGCAGCCGCATAGCACAGGGAGATCAGCTCGGTGCTTTGAGACCACCTAGAGGGGTGGGATAAGGAGGGTGGGAGGGAGACGCAAGAGGGAGGGGATATGGAGATATACATATGCATATAGCTGATTCACTTTGTCATACAGCGGAAACTAACAGACAATTGTAAAGCAGTTATACTCCAATAAAGATGTTAAAAAAAAATGAGAAGCCTGCGCACTGCAACGAAGACCCAATGCAGCCTAAAAATAATTTTAAAAAATTATTTTAATGGTCCACATCAAAATATTAAAAAATGCAAATTGAAACAAACTTCACCGAACAAACAGATCAAAGTCAGTGGGATCAATTTTTATATACTCATTTGCATAAAGTTCTAAGTGGTGGTGTTATTTGCTGGGTAGATTTTTTTTTCAGTATGTTTTGGTGAGAAAGCAAAAGCAAACATAAGCCCAGCCCATGTCTGTTTTATTCTGAATTCCCTTCTAGTGGGATCCAAATTGAAGAGATTTTACCTTCATAAACGTTCTCTGACAGTGACCCTCAGGTGTAGTTCTGGAATAAAGAAGACAGGACACAGAAAGCAGTGAGAAGAAGGGAGGGGAAAGGAGAAGGATGATGGGAAAGATGCAGCCAGCCAATACTGCTTGCTTTTGGAAGCTCCAACTTAGAGTTGAGTCACCCATCCCAGGGAAAGAATACTTCAAGGCTCCAAACACAAAGGAACAATTTCAGTCATTCATGTATATTCAAGAAACGTTTATGGAGAACCTAATATTCACCAAGTACTGCACTATGCACTGGAAAAAATACCAAGAGCAGTATTATCATGGCCCCTATTCTCCAGGGGTCACAGTAGAGCAAGGAATATGAACACAGAAACTAGTTATGATGATCTGTAATAGGTAAGGTAATGCTAGTTTCTAAAACAAACCAACCCCCCAAATCTCTGTGACAGATGTTCCTTTCCTGCTCATGTAACAATATGATGCAGGTTTTCTGATTAGTTGGCAGCTCTCTACCAATATGTGATTCAAAGACCAAGGTTTATTCCATCTTGTGGCTTCAGCATCATCAACATTTGGTCTCCAAAGTTTCGTTAAGAACACAAATTGCCAATATCAAGAATAAAAGAAGTGTTATCACCACAAATCCAATACATCAAATGGGTAAGAAATGAACATTATGAAAAACTTTATGCCAACAAATTCCACAACTTAGATAAAATGAACAAATTCTTGAAAAATACATCTTACCAATACTGAGGCAAAATGACGTAAAAATTTTTAATAGCTCCATTGCTATTAAGTAAATTGAATTCATTATTTAAAATGTTGCTGCAAACAAAACCCCAGGCCCTGACGGTTTCACTGGTGAATTCTATCAAATATTTACGGAAGTAATAATTACAGCATTACACAAACTCTTTTAGAAAATAGAAGACGAGGGAATACTTTCCGAAAAATTTTATGAGGCCAGCATAACCCAAATACTTAAACTAAATAAAGATACTATAACAAAAGAAAATTACAGAATTTCACTGGGCATCATCTCCCTTTCAGCCAGCTGGAAGGGAAAACTAGCATAGATGATTTCACGTGATACGTTTTCTTATAAGCCAGGCGGGTATATGGAATACACTACATCCATCCATATTCCTTGAGAAGCTAACAATACAACGTGTAAGGAAAACACACACAGACCACCGGTCTAGCACAAGGACAAGACTGTGGCTGATGAAATGAAGGAATGAATGAACGAACCAGCAGTTAGCTAATGATATAAATAAGCCCCCTTAAAATTGCCTCTACCTAGTTCTAGATGGGGTAGTAACTGTACCAACAACGATAATGGTTTACAAGTCACTAATGGGCCCTGGTTCAGGGTTAACTTGTGGCTACAACACCAGGTGTGTATTTGCTTTCTGCAGGACTTGGTGGCAAGCCTGGCCTAGCGTTAAATGTCTCAGTTCCAGTTGTACGTGAAGCTAGTGGGATTCTTCTGTAGTCACTTAGCCTCTCACCACCCCGATTCGCTTCCTTTTTTGTTTCTTTGAGAGGGTGGGGTCCATGGGAATAGAGAGAGTGGGGGAAGTCCAGAAATCTATGCTACTGACTTATGACAAACACTGTGTGGTCTCCCTGTGTATATGCAAAGTTGGAAAATCTGTTTTAAAAGATAGGAAACTTGTCTCATTTCAATGAATGCCACATGCCTCCCCTGCTTAACCCTCTTCCATTTTCCGTAGGTCTGTTTTTCCTTATTTCCATTCCCCATCCTACCATTTTTCTTTCCTCATTTCTTGACCTACCACAAAATATCCTGTTTCCCTCTAAAGAGCTAAAGGGAAGTAGACTTTCTGGAGGTTTCTGAGCACGGCTCAAGTTCAGATTGTCATTCTCTGAAAATCGTGATAACGGTTTCCTCCAAACAGCAGCAGTATCATTTGGACAGCAGGTATATCACCACGGTGAAGAAACGTGAAAACCCTGGCTGCGGAACCAAAGTGGAGTGCAGTGACATTGCTGTGTCCTCACACCTCCTTCATAATTTTCTCAGTCCCCTGGCCGCGCCTGTAAGCATGAGTGAGGATTTCCACCGGAGTTCCCCACCTACCACCACTACCTCCTCCACCCTCCACATCTCTCTGGGTCACAGCTTCGCTGAGACCACGCCCACCATCCAGCGGAATCATGCAGCATCTTTATGAAGCACCTGAAAGAGCCGAGCATGGCAGCAGAAAAATGCCCTTCTAGCCACCCCGGACATTTCATCTTGGCGGTGAGTTTACCTTCATAAGATACCCTACGTTCGAAACCAACAGTTTACCATCAAACTCGTATTTTATTGTTTCTAATGTATATTAGGCCCCTCTGCCTGCTAAATTTTTTTCTAATTTCTTATTGGAGTAGAGTTGACTTACAATGTTGCCTTAGTTTCAGGTGTACAGCAAAGTGAATCAGTTATACAGATACATATATCCACTCTTTTTTAGATTCTTTTCCCATATAGGCCATTACAGAGTACTGAGTAGAGTTCCTGGTGCTATACAGTAGGTCCTTATTAGTTAACTATTTTATGTATAGTGCCCAGCTAAATTTTAAGTTCCTTGGGGGCAAGTCATGTCTAATACTGCTTTGGCCCTTCCACAGGCCCTCACACGGCCTTGCGCGTGGTAGATTCTCAATAGATATATAGTGATTTGGTTTAGGTCAAAAGTGCAATCACTAGTTAAAAGACCAATATCCCTGAGAAAGGCAATACTATAAGCCTGTTGTATCGTTAAACACCTGCATTTGCATGGTGTTTCCTGTAATGATGTTTGGATTGGGACTGACAGAGAGGAAAACTCAGTACTGAAAAGAAGGGGTACGGGAAAAGGGAGCCCCTCCCCGAGTGGGGGAAATGGAAAGTTGAGACTATTTTTTACACTGATAAGACTATCAGAGTTCCAAGAAAAAATTACTCCATAGTAGTCAGAGTGGTCAGAAAAGATTCCGTGGGAGAAGTAGGACTTGTTGAAGGAATATGATTTTCTTAGATAAAAAGTCGGAGAGCTTTTCTGGCTGGGGGAACAGACTAAGCAAAGGCAAGGAAGCTTGATACAGTTTGATAAGTCAGGGCCTTGAAGAGATGGTGCTGGCTTAGGCCAAGAATGTTGGGGGCTTGTGGGAGGATGGTCGGGATAGTTACTGTGAGGTCCATTTACGGGGAACTTTGAAAGCCAAACATGGGAGTAGGAAGCCATGATAGGTTCTTAAGCTGGGGAAGGCCCTGGTGAAAGTATCATTCGGGGAAGATCCCCTCCACGGGTAACTTCTATTTAAACTCTTACTTCTACTCGCTATTTCAATATACAGTTGCCTTGTGAGACCAAGTGTAGTTCAATCAATCAGAGTCCTAATCTTTGTAAGCTCAACCTCAACCAAAGACAACCTTGACTCTTTCCCTCTCAGCCTCAGATTAACCTGCTCCTCACAACCCAGTCCTACTTTTAGAGTGCTCTATAACATAGCCTATTAATTGATTATTTGTACAATGCTTTTTTCTCTCATTCTACAGTACCTGAGCAAGCTGGGGAAGACCAGGTTAGAAATTTCTCAGATAGCATCAGTGTTGCAAAAATATATTTATTCATTTAGCTAATGCCACACCAGTGCTGCCCCCCCCAAAAAATACACCAGCACTGGGATATATGTATGAAAAGGACACCCACATAAAAGAAAGGCAATCATAAAAAAATAGCATCTGAGACTTCAGAAGCTAGATTATAAGAAGTTCTACAGCTTCTGCCCAAGTCTTTGGGAACATCTACGCTTGGAACCCAAACACCATACTGTAAGGAAGCCCAAGCAAATGGGCCCATATGGAGAGATACCAAGACACCAGTTGACAGCCCTAGCTGAGCACCAACTTGCTCACAGGCAGCGAATAATTTTGGAAGCATATTTTTCAGTCTCAACTGGACCAACCTAGCTGGTGCTATATGGAGCAGAGACAAGCTGTCCTCACCAAACACAGCCTAAATGATAGATTTATGAGCAAAAATAAATGATTGTTCTTTTAAGCCATTAAATCTTGGGGGTAGTCTGCTATATAGCAATACATAACCATAACATATGTGTAGAAATCAACCCTGTCTCTCCTCACACAATTCACACACACACGCACACACAGACACATACACACACACACACATACCACTAATGCTACACAGGAATTTCTGCTAATGTAATGAATCTGGATTGTGTATGTGTGTGTGTGTGTGCGCGCGCGCGCACACGTGTGTGTGTGTGTGTGTGCGCCTTGTGCCATGGGTTCCCACTACATATCAGGTAAGGTAGGCAAGCTCTCTACAGACTTCCCTAAGGAACCCATATGGTCCCAAGGTCCTCAGGTTCTAATACAGTAATCAGATAACGTAATCAAGGCCTCAGTGTGGCACCCAAATGTCTTATTCCTGCTAAAAGGCTGTGTTTCTTGAAAAGTCAAGCTAATGAGCACTCCAGGCACCATGGCAAATTTAGACAAGATATATTTAGTTGGGGTATCTCAAATTTCAGGGCATGAACAGCTTTCTTTTGTATCCATACTTAAACCTGACTCTAGACCCTGGAGTATAGGCCAAATAACCTTCTACTAGTCAGCTAAACATTGACCTCCCTTATCTTATATGCAGGTAAAAGCTGAGATTCCCTCAGGGGGAGGAGGCAGGGCAGGAACACGAGGCCATGAGAGTAAAGGGTATTTGTAGCTATTTCTCCTTTGGACCAGTGCTTCTGGAACTTTAATGTACAGATACATCACCTGGGAGCACTGCTAACATGCAGATTCTGATTCAGTTGGTCTGAGATGGAACCTAAGCTTTTTACATTTCTAACAAAGAGCTGGCTGGTGGTCACTGCCACAAGTCTATGGACCACACCTTAAATAGTAACGGTTTGACTACCATCATTAATAGTAAGCCTTCAGTGCCTCCTATATATAACTCCCTCCAAAGACTGAGCCTGGCAAAATAGTCTCGCCATCCCATCACCACTTTCTCCATCACCTCCACCACCACTTCACTAGCTCCACCATCTCCATCGCCACCACCATCACCTCTACTATTATCTCCGCCACCACCACCTCCAATATTATCTCTGCCACCACCACCTCCAGTAACGCCACCATCTCCATCACCAATTATCACTAACACCACTACTATCTCTACCACCATAATATTGCCCATTATAAACCATCAGAATTACTTAAATGACAGATCATTTATCTATCCAAGTAGACTCTTCCTGGGCATCCAAGAGATGATTTAGCCAATAGATACAAGCACTGAAATCAAAGACTGTGATCACTAACCAAACAATAATGATTATAAGAACTGAAGACTGGTAGTTCATCAAGCACAGTCATGACAGCAGGGAATACCAGCTTCTTCTGAAATATGGAGTTCAACTGATTAAAACAGCTAAAGCACAGAAGGAGATCCAAGAGCAAGGCAAATCCTAATGACAATAGCATGGCTGTCACGAGACTTCTGCTAAAATTGTATCGGCACGTTTTGGACTCGTAGAAGAGTTCCTACATTTGGAAGGTTAAAAATGTTAAGTAGGTGGGCTTAGATTACAGCTGAGACAGGTAACTCCTCTGCTACATAAAATTAAAAAGAGAAAACTGGGGTTTCTTTCCTAATCATTCATTCTTCCCTAAGATGATCTCTAAGATGAACTGCCAAGTGTGCTTAACTTCTGTGTCCACCAAACTCCAATCCCTGGCGAACATAATTTTCATTCTGGAAATGAGAAATCTGCCCAAGCAGTAGCAGCACGAAGTTCAAAACCATCTGTACTGCTAGGTAAAGATGATCTGTATACACGGTGTGGGCAGTGGTGATTTCCTCTACTCAGCTTCCGAAACGAGAAAGCCTAGGAAGGAAGCAACTCAGCCCGGCCGATGTAAACTTTCTGGGGTTTCAGAAGTGATTACAACCAAGTTCTCTAATTGCTTGTGTGTCTTATTAAGTAGATCCCATTTGAGTCTAAAATCACACGCAATGTTTAAATGCTATTTCTGTCAACTATACAAAACTATAATCTTCCAGTAAAGAAAAAAAAAGATGCTGTCAAGTAAGAGATATGTAATGAGATCGTTCTCCTTATTTGCAAGACAGATGTTATTTTTGGCTCTTCTGTATAATACATTCCATATTATAGTCTCTTTCTAACCAAACACTAGGAATAGCACACACTTGCACAAAGTGCACCAAAAGCATTATCAGGAAAACTTCTTTTTATTAACACTGACAACTCTTCAGGTCCCTGGTGCAGAAACCTCATGGTGTCAGCTGCAAACAGGGCCCATTATGCCAAGGCTGGGTTTTTTTCATCTATCTCACATATTCCTGCAATAGAAATAAAGCTGTACATTTCCTTCAGAACCTGCCCTGGGGGTTGACAAATGATTTTTTTCCCTCTTATCTTTCCTGTGAAGCTCTTGTCCTCTTACACTGACAGATTTCATAAGATTTAAGGTTTTTTTTCTCATCTTTAAAGAAATGTAGAAAAAGAAAACAGTAAGGATGGCATAAACTTACACAGAAAAAAAAAGAGGATTCCAGCACACCAACTGGCTACTCTACTTGTATTTATCTCCAAAAAGTGTGATGCCGAGTAAGTATCAGCTGAAACTAATTAGCTCCAGGACAAAAATTTCCATATTGAACTGGGATGACAAGAATGCAACCAGAAATGAGTAAAATGTACTGGCTGGAAGCAGAAGGCAGTTTTACCAACTAGTGTGTACTGTGGGAGAAACAAGTGGTTATTATTAGGCTGATTTAATTTTCATTTGGAGGTTCTTCTTCATGATGGAGAAGCTGATGTTCATTTAAATAACCTGACCTCAGGCAACTGCTAATGCCTTCTGGGTTTGCTGAGGTCCTGCTTTATTCTGCAGAGTTTTTAAAGATGGCACCTTGCCCTTCAACAGCCTGGGGGCACTGCCAGCTAAGATACAGAACAAACAAATATTCCTTGAAGAGACAAGAGCCTGGATACGTGAAATACAGAGCTGCTCCTTGTAAAGTCTGACGTTCTTTCCTGTTGCTGATGTGGTGTAAGGGGTTACAGTGGCAATGCTTGGGATTTAGAGGAGACACACCTTCCCTGTTTCAAAGAAGAATGTGTGAGAGTTTGGGGAGACTTCTGGGAACACAGTTGGGTCCCTCTTTCCCATGGAGTGAAAGTGGGTAGTGGTGAGGACCCAATAGGCAGACATTCTCCCAAATCACTAGTCAATATTCCAGGGGACTAGTCAATAGTTAAGACTATTTCCCTTCAGTTCCCCCGCACCCTGGGCTGCAGCTCCCACCCCCACTCGAGTATAAGACCAGTCACGGGAGAACAGGGTAGAGTAGGGGAGCTGACCTCCTGTTCATTCCCTCCCATACAGCCCTGGCAGGAGTGGAGTCCTTGTGCTCTGCCAGGACGTTGGGGAGGCTCTTCTGCTGGGGGCTGGCCAGTCTGCCCTGCTGTAGGTCCAGCCCCGGCCATATTCCCTGAGCTTACTTGGAAGGCATCTGTGGCTCCAGCAGACGGTTCTCAAACATGCCGAAGCCTTCCTCCCTCAGGGACCTTCATCTCTCTCTACCTATGGTTTTTCTCTAGACTCTGGAGCATGCCTGGCCTTTGCAACCAGTGAGGTATTCATTCACCAACTCATGAATGAATACCTCAGCTTTCATGTCCTTTGGTGAGACAATTCTTAGGTGTGTCCTACCCAGCCCCTCAGAAGGTCTGCAAAAGGATTAGCCGTCCCCAGAGGTAATGTACCCATTAACGTCCCCTTGACTTGCTTTTTCAGAGTTTTGTAGTACATAGTTTTGAGTCAAGTTTATCACAAGAGGGGCAGCACCTGAAGCTGAAGGATTTCAGAGACCGGTCCTCTTAATGTCTAGGTTAATGAGAATAGCTGAAGAGCTGCCATATCTGGGTTAAAAATCTTTGTAAGTGGCCAGTTGTTTGAAACCTGGACAGGCAAATGTATGATGAACACATCTCTTCCCAACTCCTTGTTTAATGGCTTCATGTTGGTAGTTGGACCGTGGTAGGAGTATTCACGCCACAATAATGAGCGAACACTATACATTTCCCCAGAGAGCCTGTTGTTAAACATTTACCAGCACACCAACAAAACCATCCCTGAGACCGTAGTAATTTCTCATAGCCTTTTTATACAAGAGAGGGAAATACATCAAAAAATACTTAGGCCACCCACTTCTCTTGAATACCACTATTGTTACTAACATAATAATCATTATGCGAATTAGTAATGCTTCTAATAGGAGATGGCTTATTGAAGGGACCTTTGAAGTGTGGCTTTTCTGATTAAATACAAGCTGACCACCCCAGAGTATATATTCCTGATTAGAGCAGCTGATCATCTCTAGACTGTAGCTTAAACCAACACTCAGAAAATACCGTTATATCAATGCTGAAATAGTTGAAAGTAAGTTGCAGACATCACACCAGGAGGCTTACCAGGTACCAGGCACTAGGCAAGACACATCTCTACAAGCCCCCAGATCTCACTTCTAGAAGTTTTCTGAGGAGCCATTCACCAAGCAAATATTTTTTTGAGGAATTACTGCATGTGAGTACCTGTGCAAAGTGCTGTGAGAAATCCAAAGATAAGAAAAATGAGGGGCCTTGTCCTGGCAATGCTCAATTCCCATGAGGGACTTGTGAGCCCCACAAGAATAACGACCCCCCAAAACTCCTCTAATTCACCTGCTGGAGGCTGAGGTATAAGAACAGAGAGTGTAGTGGGAACTGGGCTCCAAAGGCAGCCCTGCCCCATGGAACTCAAGTGCAAAGCAGAGCTTGGTGAGCAGTGGGAAGGAAACGGTAGATGGACAGGAGAGAGTGAGGTACGTAAGGAGGACCCGTCACTAGGTTAATGCAGATTATGAAGAGGCTTAAAAATTATACGATTTGGGGGAAGGGGGCTAAATTAGGAGCTTGGGATTAACAAATATACACTCCTACATATAAAATAGATGAACAACAAGGACCTACCGTATAGCACAGGGAACTATATTCATTATCTTATACTAACCTATAATGGAAAAAATCTTTAAAAGAATATATATATAAAATATTTATATAACTGAATCACTTTGCTGTACACCAGCAACTTAACAACATTGTAAACCAAATATACTTCAATAAAAAAAATTGTATGATTTGAAGACTTAACCCGCAGGTCAAACACAAACCCAACATCACCTTCCCCAAGTTCCTGAAATTGCTACTTTCAAGTCAAGAAAAGCATCAGATCAGATGAGTAGGGTCAAGTGAGGGTGGGGACACTGTAACATGGTTGAAGTGGGCAGGCATGCTGGCCTGTGGTCCCAAGACAGGGGAATGGCATCTGCAAAATACAGAAGCATGTGCCAGCATGTCCATTTGGGGGAATTTTGAGAACGTCAAGTAAGAAGTCTTGGGTCCTGAGTTCTAATCTAACCTTTGTTACTGAATAGCTTCATGACCTTGGACAAGTCACTGAAATTATATGGATCTCAGTTTCTTCATCTATGAAATGGGGGGATTGGACTGTGCTGATTCCTATGCAGATACCTATTCTTCCCATCTTCCATACTAGCAGAGCTCCTATTTATCAGGGGAGCCATGTACCCAGGTGAGGAACTTGACTCTGGTGACCTCCCTGAGCAGCAGCCCCAGCCTGACTCTCTGCCTCTGGACTTCTTATTACTTGGGAATTCAGCAGAACCTTATTGGGTTAGGCCATTGTATTTATGCTTCTGCTACATACAGCCAAATGCAAACCCAAACTGTGCACTATGTATCAGTGATTCTCCCTAGTAGACTACATCTCCATAGGAGAAGCACATCAGAATGGGGGTAGGGGCATGTCAACGTTCTCGTTGTTTTGATCACAAATACTACACAGTTAAAGGCAAACAAAAACCACTTGGCTGGTAGGGATATTCAAAAGATCAAAGTCAGAAAGCTCTCTGTGGGGAGCACAGATTTAAAGTGTTGAGGACAGCGAATGTGACGATTTCTCAGGCTGCTTTCAGATCCCGGAATTCTAAATTCGAATAATTTATCTAATTAGTTATCTGCTTTTTGGATATAGTAGAGATATAAGGTCATGATGAGACATGGGACTAGTAAGTTGGATGGAGGAAGAAGCGGTTAGAATTTAGGGTCCCATTCTAGCTCAGTGGGATCCAAAGTGGAATGCACTAGGTACTTCATGGTGCTGAAAAGGGTTAGGAATGTGACAACATATGCAAAAACTGACCTTTGCAAATTTTCCCAGGGCCACCCATTTTGTAGAGCATGAAGTGGAGGTGAGAAGCCAAGTACACGAATCAAAAGAAAAGCAGGAGTGCCCACCTCACCTAAACCCTTACGGCCCCATGGGCAGGGCTTCATAGATTCTGAAGTAAATCCACATTCCTCTCCTCTGCAGGGCTCACTCACAAAAGAAGGATTTCATCCCTAAGAAAGAAACCCAAGGGTTTATAAGTACCAGATTTTTGACAGTACATTCAAGAGTACTGGGGTTTGCACACACTTCCAAGTGTACAATTCTACAGGCTGTATTCAAATTTTCTAACGTATCATCGGTAGACTTCAATAGAACAAACAGATAAATGCCACCTGCCACAGCAAAGTAGTACTTTATATTCAATATTCAGGGCCTCTCAGTAGTGATGTAGTAGGATGCCCATTGGGTTTGATGGAGGTGGAAGGAGGAAGAATGGGATGAGGATATGAGACCAGAATGCACAGGTCTTTGCAAAGAATCAGCTTTTGTTTTCTACAGGGCAACTCTACTAACTTCTTATTTGTTAATTTCTGTATAAATAATTTCTACCTTAATCTTTATCAGTTCCTTCACTTCACATTCTTTGAGTTTATTTTTCTCGTATGTATCCAGCTTCTGGATTTCAAAGATTAGTTCATTCATTTTTTGGTCTTCCTTGTTTTTCCCAATAAGTACAATTATAACAAATGTTAATCCAAGTGCTGTCTTGGCCATATCAATGGTTTTAACACATTGTATTTTGTTATATTGCATTTCTAAATAGTTCTTATTTCCTCTTTTTTTTTTTTTTTTTGTGGTACGCGGGCCTCTCATTGCTGTGGCCTCTCCCGCACAGGCTCCGGATGCACAGGCTCAGCGGCCATGGCTCACGGGCCCAGCCGCTCCACGGCATGTGGGATCTTCCCGGACTGGGGCACGAACCCGTGTCCCCTGCATCGGCAGGCGGACTCTCAACCACTGTGCCACCAGGGAAGCCCCTATTTCCTCTTTAACTCAGATGTTACAAATACATGGGCTTTGTATAGTATAGTTTTATATTTAAGAAACATAGTTTGGCTTTTAGTTTGGGGGGGTTGCTGGATTTTTCCTTCTCAATTTCTAATTTTAATGCACCATGATCGGTGAATGTGGCCTATGTGACTTCTATTTTTTAATTTGTTAACATTTTCTAATCCATGTCACTTTTTTCTGAAAGTTTAATGTTCTTGTGAATAAAGGGAATGCTGTTCATTGGAGATATATACGTAAAATGTATTCACTGTGTTATTCAAGTCTTTTATATCCTCACTTATTTTTAGTGTATTTGATTTCTGAATTTCTAAAAAACATATGTTAAAGTCTATTGGGATTGTGGATCTGTTTATTTATCCTGTCATTTCTATTTGCTTTTGTTTTATATATTTAGAAGCAATGTTGTCAGGGTTATAAAGGTTTGTTTGATAACTTTTTTAACTTTTATTATTCTGAAATAGTCCTCTTTGGCTATTTTAATAATATCTACCTTGAATTTCCTTTTGTCTGATCTTAGTATTGCCAAATTTGCTCTATTCTGGTTAATGTTTTCCCTTTATATTTTTTTCCATTCTTTTCATTTCAGCCTTTGTGTGTCTTTAGCCTGCTTGGGGGAGAGAGCCGGACATGCCATTCTGTGCAGTGTGACCTCTAGCCTGTCTCCTGTGACCTGGATGAGGAACAGTATGTGCTGTCCCTCAGGACAGAAGTTCAGTTATCTCCTGATGTGGGAGCTCACTGATTCACCTGCATGTCACAGCCACCAAAGGCCCCACTCAGCCTCTCACTCACTGTTCCTGCCTAAGGGGACAGACATATGGGTTGCTCATTGCCTGGGAGTGGTAGAGGCAGGGGAGAGGGAGACTGCAGATGGTCAACAGACCTGATGACTTCTGCTGCAGAACCCCAACTGATCACCCTATCAGTTGCCCTGGGAGACTGCTTCCCAGACCTCTGAAAGTCACCAAATTTTCAGCTAGAAGCATCCTTGGAGCCACACGCACCATTACGGGAGTTCTCTCCTGCACAGGTTTTGGGCTGTAACTTCCTTCTTCAATCTGATCCCGAATATCTTCCATCTTTCTGAAATTCAACAAATACATTTTGGCCAGTTGAAGACTCCTGTTTTCAAGCATAGTTTTTAAAACAAGATTTTTGCCATTTCTAAAGATTTGGAGTGGGAAGGAGAGGTTGCAGGGATTTCCATAATACTTGTTCGGTCTTTTCCATTATTTCTTTAGGCCAGTTTACCAAACATGGGATTTTGAGGCAAAGCATATGAACATTTTTACAGACCTTGATACATACTTCCAACTGCGTTCTAGAAGGAGTATAATAATTTACACTACCATCAGTGATTCCCTCATTAGAAATTTTGTTCATTGTTTAGAACAAAAGAGAAATTAGATACCAAGTAGTCTGATGATTAGTTTTTTTAAAACAGCTTTACAAAGGTTTAACTGACATACAGTAAAGTGCACATATTTAAAGTACATAATTTGATAAGTTTTGACATATGCATCCACCTGTGAAACCATCACCACAATCAAGAGAGTAAACACACCCAACGATCCCCAAAATCTCCTAATACCCTTCTGCAGTCTCTCTCTCCCACTCGCACCTGCCTCACTCTCCCATCCCCAAGTAACCGATGATCTGGTTCCTGTCACTGTTGATTAATTTACATTTTCTAGAATTTTATATAAACAGAATCATAACTATGTACACATTTTTCTCTGGTCCTTCACTCAGCATAATTATTTTAAGATTTATCCATATAATTGCATGTGTCACCAGTTTACTCCTGTTCATTGCCGAGTAGTATTCCACTGTGAAGTTAAACCACAATTTATTTATTCATTCTTCTTTGTCTGACTTGGATTAATTTTTTTTTTTCTTTTGCGGTACGTGGGCCTCTCACTGCTGTGGCCTCTCCCGTTGCGGAGCACAGGCTCCGGACGCACAGCCCTGGCGGCTGTGGCTCACGGGCCCAGCTGCTCCGTGGCATGTGGGATCTTCCCGGACCAGGGCACGAACCCGTGTCCCCTGCATCGGCAGGCAGACTCTCAACCACTGCGCCACCAGGGAAGCCCCAGATTAATTAATTTTAATGATTCCATTTTATCTTCTTTATTGGTCTTTCAGCTATAATTCTTTGTTTTGTTATTTTAGTGGTTGCTTTAGGATATTGTGTATATCTTTAACTTATCACAGTCTACCTTCATGTTATACTATACCTCATTATGTATAGTATAAGAACCTTGACAATGGCATGCTTCTACTTCTCCCTTCCTGGTCTTTGTGGTATTGTCATCACACATTTTCCTTTTACATACTTTATAAGGTAATAACTACATAGCTATTATTTTCGACAGTCAATTATATTTTTAAAAGATTACTAATAAGGAGCAAAACTTTACTATTTACCCATGTAGTTACCATTTCTGCCGTTCTTTAGTGTAGATCCAGATTTCCATCTGGGATCTTTCTCTTTCTGCTTGAAGGACTTTAAACATTTCTTGTAGTTATGGTCTGCTGGTGATGAATGCTTTTAGCTTTTGTAGGTCTGAAAATACCTATTTGCCTTCATTTTCAAAGGATATTTTTGCTGGATATAGTCAAGGTTGACAGATTTTATCTTTCAGTACTTTAAAGATGTTGTTCCACTGTCTTCTCACTTACGTTGTTTCTGATTAGAAATCTGCTTTTTTATCTTTGTTCCTCTGTACTTAAGGTATCTTTTTTCCTCTGGCTGCTTTTAGGATTTTTCTCTTTATCAGTGATTTTTGACAACGTAATCCTGATATGCCTTGGTGTAAATCTTTTCGTGTTTCTTGGGCTTGGGGTCTCCTGAGCTTCTTGGATGGTTGGTAGAATAATAGCGCCCCAAGAATACCCACATTCTAATCCTTGAAATCTACTGTATTAGTTTGTTAGGGCTGCCACAGACTAGGTGGCTCAAACAACAGAAATTTATTCTTTCATAGTTCTGGAGGCTAGAAGCCCAAAATCAAGATGCTGGCAGGGCCATGCTCCCTCCAAAACCTATGGGAGGACACTCCCTTGCCTTTTCTAGCTTCTGGTAGCCCCAGGTGTTCTTTGGCTTGTGGCAGTTTAACTCCAATCTCTACCTGTCTTCACGTGGTCATCTGTCCTCTATGTCTGTGTTTTAACATTATGTCCCCCTTTCTTTAACATCTGTCTTCTCTCTTACCTACAAGTCATATTGGATTAAGAGCCCACCCTATTCCAGTATGACCTCATTTTAATTTGTATCTTATCTACACACGCAAAGACCCTATTTCCAAATAAGGTCACATTCAGAGTTACCATGGGTTAGGACTTCAACATACCTTTTGCAGGGACACAATTCACACCATAATACCTGCGATTATGTAATCGTAAACTGCAAAATGGACGTGCATAGGTAATTAAATTAAGGATTTTATATGGGAATATTGTCCTGAATGATACAAGTGGACGTGATATAATCACAAGGGCCCTTATAAGAGGAATACAGGAGAGCCAGAGTCAGAGAAGATGTGATAGTGGAAGAAGCCGCAGTGATGCAAACACAAGCCAAGGATTGCAAACCCTCTAGAAGCTGGAATAAACAAGGAACAGGTTTTCCTCTAGAGCCTCCAGAAGGAATGTAGCTCTGCTGATACCTTTATTTTAGTCCCTAAGATCCACTTCAGACTTCTGACCTCTAGAACTATAGGCACACCTCATTTTACTGTGCTTCACAGATACTGCATTTTTTACAAATTGAAGATTCGTGACGGAGCAAGTCTATCAGCACCATTTGTCTAACAGCATTATTTTTAAATTAAGGTGTATACATTGTTTTTTTAGACAGTATAATATAAATCTAACTTTTATACACACTGAAAAACTTGTGTGACTCACTTTATTGTGATATTTGCTTTATTGCAGTGGTCTGGAACTGAACCTGTAATATCTCTAAGGTGCCTGTATAAGATAATTTATGTCATTTTTAAGCCACTAAGTTTGTGGTAATTAGTTATTACAAGAGAAAAGTAACATATTAGGGTTTATAGGTTTCATCAAATTGTTTCTTCAAATATTTTTTGTCCTTCCCCTTCCTCTCCTTCAGAGACTCCAAATATACTTACACACACACACACACATCGTCTTTAAGTTGCCCCACAGCTCACTGATGCTCTTTTATTTTTTTAATTCTTTTTTTTTCTGTGTGTTTCTGTTTCATTTTTGATCGTTTCTATTGTTATGTCTTCAAATTCACCAGTCTTTTCTTCTGCAATGTCTAGCCTGCTATTAATTCCATCCAATGTATTTTTCACCTCAGACATTATAGCTTTCATATCTAGAAGTTTGATTTGGGCTTTTAAAAAATATCTTCTATGTCTCTAGTTTACTTTTTGAACATGTGGCATGTAGTTATAATAATTGTTTTAATGTCCTTGTCTGCTAGTTCTGACATTTGTGCCAATTCTAGGTCAGTTTTGATTTATTTTTCTCCTCATTATGGGTTGTATTTTCCTGGTTTTTTGCATGCTTGGTAATTTTTTATTGGATTCCAATCATTGTGAATTTTACTTTGGTGTTAGATATTTTGTATTCCTATAAATATTTTTGCGCTTACTCAGAGATACAATTAAATTACAAGGAAACAATTTGGCCTTTTATTCTTGCTTTCAAGACTTGTTAGACAGCACCAGAGCAGTGCTTACTCTAGGGCCAGTTATTTCCCACTACTGAGACAAGACTTCTCTGAGTACTTTACCCAATGCTCCATGAATTGTAAGGCTCTCCAATCTGGCTGGTGGGAACAGGCATTATTTCTGGTCCTGTGTCAGCTTATTCCTCCTAATCCTTTAGGACGGTTCTTTCTCTGGATTCGGGTAATTTCCACACATGCATGGGCTGAAGTCCACTGTCTTGAAAACTATTGTTTCATATGTTATACCTTTGTTTCAGGTGGAATGACAAATTCAATCTCTTTTAATCCATTTTGACAGAGTAAAACTAAACTTTTTTGTGTGCGAAGTCTTTTTTCAAATAATGCCCTATTTAACGCAGATTAAAAGCAAAGCTCCTATGATTGAAAATGAGGTAAAGGATTGATGGCCTGAGGAAATCTACTGATGTAGCTTCTTCTTTGATGCTCTCAGAAGCTCCTAAGGAGTCTCCCCTGATGCTTAGAGACTCACAGGATCCAGTTAAAAACCACTAGATCTAGTCAAACTGCTCCTTTTTATGTTTAATGGAACTTAGACCCAGAATGATTATGTCACTTGCCCAAGGTCACACAGCTAAAACCTAGGTCATAGGTTAAAAGGGAATAATGACTGCACATGAGTAAAGGCCTCGAGAATGGTAGCAATTATTACTAGGTCTGTTTTTGTATTTTAAAAATTCCAAAAGCCTGTAATAGTGGCTAGAGAGGAGGGGAAAACTATGAGCTTACAGAAAGGATCCAGTGCTAAAGGGCTCAGTTATGCCTTTCCTTACAAATCAAGTTCATTTCCTGAATTCCCATCTCCTGGGGAAGGTTCTCATGGCTCCAGATCAACTCACAGATCTCTCTTGAAACTGGAACCCAGATCACTGAATCACAGGTAAGTGTTCTTCTGTCCATTCTATCCCATCACCTCCCTTCCATTGGTAAAATTCTAGAATCCAGTGAATCCTTATTCTTGCTATCCACCAAATATTTAAAAAGAGACTGACCCAGAACAATGTGTTTGTGACTGTTCGCAAAATTCCCTGTGAGCACAAAATAGTCTCAATCCCTCACTAAAGAGCACAGATTCCATTTTTGCCTTGAACTTCATGCAATAGAGTGTGGCCTGACAGTGTTTAGGAAGCAAGCTAGAAGGAAGAAAGTTGATCAAATCAAAATGAAGGCTCTAGGCCCCCACTGAAAACAACAAAAGAGGAAGGACATGGGTGCCAAGAGGGTCTAACTGAGACACTGACATCCTGGGTGAGTCTGGATTTGCCACTCAGTGAATCTCAAATTCCTTGTCTTTAAACAGTGTTCATACAACCTGTCCCTGCTTGCTTCCCAGAGAATCTGGGAGCTACAAGTGGATTTAAAAATAATTTGTAAATCACTTAGCGCTCCTTGGAGATAGGATGATACATAAATATGTGGTATTACTATTATGTTAACCATACTTAAATATTTATAATATTACCACTGAGAGGGATTATCTACAAAATTAGTAGTGTCTTTTCCAATTAATTTTCCAAATGATAGAGAAGTTAATTACGCTGGATGCTTGCTATATTATAATCTACTGAGGTACATTTAGAACCCTTTCTGTATCAGTGAGAACTGAAAGAATTTCAATATAACATAGCATTCCCATGCCACAGCATCACAGTATGTCCTAGGAGACAACAGCAATAAGAAGAGTTAAGCATCTTTCCTGACGATTCAGTCTTGTCATTTTACCCTACACTAGAGGTGAAAATTACCAATTTGTTTGATTCATCTTTGTGATCTTATTGTGATTTTTCATATATATTTGTTTGCAAATTCAGCACTCAGAAGATGGTTTGTTTCACCTAAAGCTTTAGGATGCCTTCAGTTTAGGATGGCAAGATGTCATCAGGTGGGTAGTGACTTGATCTGAACTGCAAGATTGCTCCTTATAGCTGACCAGGTATAAATAAGCCCTGAGAACTGTGCTGTGTACAACTTTCTCCATCACACATGGTTTCCTTTATTCTACTTTAGTATTAGAGGAAAACAGTGAGTCAAGGAAGAGAATATGGGAAGTGAGGAAATAAGGAATATGAGGAAGCCAGGCAACAGAATTCCTCCAAAAAATATGCATACACAGATAATAGATCTGTTATATATTCTACATTCACCAGAATATATTACATTTACCTGCATAAACACAATATATTATACTTACCCATAAAAATATTTAGCACATATATATTATATGTAAAAACTGATTGAGCCCCTGTACTAGACCTATAACAGGTACTCTCTAAATATTTCAACTAGATGAATGAAAATACACTTACCGTCATAGCTGTACACTGTGGCTATGAAACTAAGATGAACTGCTAATTTTCATCAGGATAAAGACAAATGGTTGGTAATTTTCATCCAGTTAGAAATGGCCCACCAGGTTCAGAAGACTCCAGAGGAACCTATAACCTAGAGTCACAAGTATAACCAAGTGTGACCTAATCGGCACAAATTAATTGATTTTTCTGTAACATGTGCCAGAATCTGTTTAATTCTAAAAATCCTGCTCCTGGGCCTTAGCACCATCTTCTGAGAAACCTCGGTGCCATGCGAGTGAAGTGGAGGAAGAAGTGAGTGGGCAGCGTGAAGCACAAAAGAAGAAAAGTGAGACAAGGTCCGAGTAAACTTGTACACCCATGGAAGCCACAGGAGCTGAAACAAGGGAAGCCAGAGGCCAAGGACGCTGGTAAAAGTTGCTGGACTGCATGCCTACTGTCTAGAACTTGTCTCAATGGATCTAGAACATCAATGGCCATTTGGATCACCTTGACCACCTTGCTCGTATCAAAACAGTCCCTTTTGGTCCTTTGCCCTGGACCTGTGACTTTCTGGACTAGTTCTGTTCTCAGTTGTGGCTGAATGTAACACGTATACAATACATCATCTCTTTTGCTGTCTTAGCTGAAGGAAAAAAGAATACTGCTCCTGCAACTCAAGCAAACACTGTTGCTTTGTCCCCATTGTCATAGGTAAACTCCACTCTCTGAGGAGGGCAGTCATCATGGAATAGAGGAACAAGTATTTGCCTCGAATCAGAAGTCAGGGCCCTGTAACTCACAAGCTGAGGCTACCTGTTCCAGTCCCTTCTGTCCAGATCTTTACTGCTTAGTCTGTAAACTGCATAGTTGGATTTAACAATCCATAAGGTCCCTTCAAGTTATGCGTCATTTCATTTAGTTTTTGCATTTACTTACACCCTGTCAAATCAATAAGGTTAATAAAATAGAAAAGTAGGACTAAAGGGCAAAAGGAAAATGAAAATACGCTAACAATCAGCCTAACACAACTGGCAATTAAATTTATACTGGCTCTGAGCAATCAGGGCAAAATTATAAACGTAAGTTTCACAACTTTCATTTTTAGAAAGGGAGAAACTTTCCTTTTTCTTAAGGTATAATCTTCTATGGTTATAATTCTTGCCCTAGTTGAGAAGATAAACCGTGACCCTAGATTCACAGAATCATCCCCCAGCAAGAAACACTTCTATATATTCTTCTAGGTAAAGCCTAAACATTCAAATGACACCATTTTTCATAGGCAATGAAATGTCACGGAGAGGTCACTCGGTGCCACACAATTGGGGAAATCAGAACCCAGAGAAATTAAATAATATTTCAGAGGCCACCCAGCTAGGCATGAACAGCAGAGAGATTAAACACTCAAGAGCTCCTGACCTCAGGTCAGCGCCTGGTTTTAGGTAACACACCCCTGGCAGTGGAGGGGCAGCCCAGGTACACGTGCACAGAGCTGAGGGTCCAAGGAATCTGACACGAGCTGCAGAAAGCACCAGAGATGTGAAAGGCAGAGAGCACTGGGGTCTTCTGGGGGCACGTGCGGGTCCCTTTCACTCCATCCCATTGCTTTCATCACAGCGCAGTTTTAACCTGAATTAAGTGTGAAGTTTACTTCTTCTGCGCAAGACTCTTCCAGGTGGGGCACCCATGGGGGCTGAAGCATCAGTACATCTGCAAGACGACACTGGGTGTTGTCCGAGACTCTTATTGGACATCACCATGGGTTAAAGCTGGGAAACATCTGGCTCCAGTGGAGACAGCGACGGCCCCCTACCAACCTCAGACACAACCCAGACCTGTCAACTCCCCGCTTAAGGCATCCTTTTGCCCCATGGAGGTGACTCCAGGGATTGAGGTCACCAAAACAATGATTACAAGGAACACCTATTAAGAATAAATTTTGGCAGCAATTGGAAGGAACATTTCCCTCCTTTCCTGGTCTCAGGGAAGAGTCCTGAGGTTCCTCAGTGAATTAATATTCGCTGGCCCTTCTTCTGATCTCAGTAGTGGTAAAGTCTGAGAAAGAGCGATGGAATACAGCTTCCAGAGAAAACCTACTATTCAGGTGACCACCATGAAGAGTGATTTTTTCCAAAATAACTTGCCTACCAGTGCTTCCATCCCTCACTCAAGTCTTTTCCCCATTAGCCAGCAGGGGCGACACTTCCAATAAGCATCCCCAAATCGTCATTTTATACTTCTACCGTATCTGTACAGGGTCTTAGAAATGAAAGGAACCTTAAGAAACACGTGTGGCCACTAGAATAGCAAAACAGCTATGCCACACCTTGTTAGTGGAAACTGGTAATAGGTCTTGGCTCTCCCAGTTTAACTGGGGCTTTCTCCTTTCATTCATCTTTTCTCAACAGACATTTATTGCGTGCCTACAAAGGCAAAAGGTAACACAGACAACCATGCTCTGACTCTGAAAACTCCTGTCTCAGAAGTGGCACACACCCTTCCTGCTCACATTTCATGTGACAAAGCACGTCACTGGCCAATTGCAACAGTCAGGGATAGATTAACCTCCCCTGGAAAAGGCATCAAATTTGTTCACAATAAGATACTCCTCCACAAGATCCTGAGATCCAGGACAAGGCTTAATTTCACGCAGACTAGTTAAGGAGCTAGGACCCCAGGAGACGAATCATCCACTAAAATGGGGGCAATGACAACTCTTGCTTCCTCAATGCAAACTAGAGACATTCTGAAGGCATGGACACCAATCAGGAGCACGGGGAGGGAAGAGTTCTCTGGAAGCTCTTTGGGGAGAAGAATGCTTTTCCCATTCCTGGGAATTTAAGGACATACATACATGAGCCCCTGACACATGACCTGAAATTTTCCATGTATACACAACTGTTCAACTAGATGGGTACAAAGTTGTGAGGATGAAACATACCACCATGATGGCATCCAGTCTTGTCCCTCTCCAATATTCTAGACCCTGGAGCCAGAATGATCTTTTTAAAATAGAAATCTGGATGCAGACATAGAAAATGGACTTGAGGACACGGGGAGTGGGATGGGTAAGCTGGGACAAAGTGAGAGAGTGGCCTGAACATATATACACTACCAAATGTAAAATAGATACCTAGTAGGAAGCAGCCGCATAGCACAGGGAATCAGCTCGGTGCTTTGTGACCACCTAGAGGGGTGGGATAGGGAGGATGGGAGGGAGGGAAATGCAAGAGGGAAGAGATATGGGGATACATGTATATGTATAGCTGATTCACTTTGTTATAAAGCAGAAACTAACACACCATTGTAAAGCAGTTATACTCCAATAAAGATGTTAAAAAAAAAAATAATAAATCTGGTTGTATTTTCCCACCCTGTCATCCACCTTCCCATGCCCAACTTTCCCATTGATCAACACACGTCCATAGCTTCTTCATATTTTTACTCTAAAGATTAAAATCTTAACTAATGGTTTCCTGCTCTCTCTGCCCCAGGCACACTGGCCTTCCTTTAGTTCCTCAAGATGACCATGCTTCTTCCATCCACAGAGCCGTTCCACATACCACTTCCACTTTCTGGAATGCTCTTCCCTACCCTCTTCATCCAGATAATTCCTACCTTTTTTAGATCTTGGCTTATAGCTGTTCTCTTCTGAAAGTTTTCCTTCATCTCCCCAACCAAGTCAATCTCTCTAGATTACTCATACAACAAATCTTTTTTAACACCTACTAAGTGCCAGGCATTATCCTACTTGCTGCGAGCATAAAGCAAATACAACAGTCAGTATGGCAGCAGGGACAATAAACAATAAATATAAATCTTCTATGGGTATGATAAGTGCAAGGACCACAAATAAATAGGGTAAAAGGCAAAAGAACAGGAGAACTATCTTAAATAAAGTGGTCAGGGAATTCTCTTCTAAAGAGGAGACAACTAACAAAGCTCCAAATGCAGTGAAGGACCATGCAATGCTTTCTGGAAGAAAAAGTTCCAGGGAGAGGGAACGATTAGTGACAAGTTCCTAAAGGTAGAGTGTCAGAGGAACAGCCACAGGTTATGATTTATCTCCATGCTGTGTATCTTGTCTTAGCACTTATCACAGTTGTTATTAAAAACATTTGTACTATCTGATTAATGCTCATTGCTCTTCTAGACTGTTACTTCTAATGACATAGGACAGGAATTGTGTCCATTTTTTTGCTCACCATTGAACATTGGATCTCTTGTGTCTTGCCTGCTGCCCAGAACATAATAGATCTTTGATAAACATTTGTAGAATGAATGAAGAAATGATGACAAAATGAATGAATGATGAAGCAGATCCCTAGATGGCCACAAAAAGTAGGTGTTGCCTGTGCCCCACCCACATACCCTCAGAACTTACTATAAATGCCAAGAGCTATTTACTTGGCAAATCTCTGCCCGTGGACTTTTATTCTGACCAAGATAGCATGTTTGGCCAATGAGTTTCAGAGAGATAATGTCCCCAGAAACAGCCCTCTACCAAAGCTGGATAGAATAATCTTAGGCAATGGTTCTCAGCCCTGGGCAATTTTGCCCCCTAGGGGACATTTGGCAACGTCTGGAGACCTTTTGGGTTGTCACAATCCTGGAGGGAGGTGGGGGTAGTGGGAACAGGAAGATGCTACTGGCATTCAGTGGGTAGAGGCCAGGGATGCTGCTTAAACATCTGACAACACGCCCCCTACAACAATAAATGATCCAGCCCAAAATGTCAACAGCGCTGAGGGTGAGAAAGCCTACTCTAAGGAAATACATTCTACACAGTCTCCCAAAGAGCCGAGCTCCAGTTGCCCACAGTGGTAGCTGGTGTGATCACACACCACTTACTGGCTTTCTTCCCTTCCCTGTCTCACTTCCCGCTCCCCTAGTGGTGTTTTCCAGATCACCTCCCAAACCAACTATTTGCCCGCAAATCACTGTTTCGGGTTTAGCTTCTGGCCAAACCCAAACTATAAAATATTCCTCAAACCTTGTATTTCTCAGCAACCAGTCTCTCCTACCCTTTGGCTATGTAATAAGCCATGGGGCTGGCCTAGGAAACACCAAGGAATAAGCAAGTGATATTGGCTTCTGAAAATGGCAACAGATGGGCTGCAGCTCTTAAGGAAAGGCTGTGCCACTTGATAAAGTGTCTGGTTTGGGAAAAGACACTCTTTTCCCACAGGTATCCCTGGAGAGTCAATCCGTTTAGATAGCTACCTGGCATAAGACTGTGAAAGGAGAAAGAATGCTGGAGCAGATCAAAGACCTGGTTTAAATCCCGCCCCTGCTGCTAATTAGATCCCTCTCCTGGCCAGATGGCTAACTTGTCTTATATTCAGTTTGCCCATCTTAAAATGAGTTTGCTGGGTGTGATGACCACTGAGGATTCTTTGAGCCCTAGCATTCTACAATTGCAAAGAAAATCACTCACCTTCCATGCCCCCTCCATCATGGCGCGAGCACTGTCTGCTCTGCCCAGATGCCTCTTCCCTTCTCGACCAACCATGCTTTCCCAGGGCAGCACTCCAGGTGCCAGGCCTCTCTTCGCCTCTCCTCTTCTGTTAACACTGATCGCACCCACAAGCTTTCAGTTCAGTTCAGCTCTTAAAAATCGGCACGTCTCTGGGCTTCATTTCCTAGAGGCAAACCAGGGCACAAAGACATTTGCTCACTTTCTCAAGGTTGCAAAATTACAAAACTCATTCCAAGTCCATGATCCCACCTCCACCCCACCCTCACTTGAACAACTGGACAGATACACCTGAGCATGCTCTTGTTATATATTGGGTGTGGGGTTTCAAGGGCAAAGGGAAAAATAATTTAAACCCTTTCTCCTATTTAATGGAAATAGTTAGGGGATAGAGTATTCTGACTGAGACTTACCAAGCATGTGCTGTATAGATGATCAATTTTTGAAGAATTAGAAAACAAAAGCCCACCTACTTTGAAACCCACACTACAGATAAGTATATATTTTCTTAATGGTTCCAAAGGTGTTTCAAGATGACAAAAATATTAAGAATGCCTACCATTGGTTTGGCTCCATGTCATCTATAGTCTCAGTTTTCAAAAGGTTTGTATCACAGCCACTATGGAGAACAGTATGGAGGTTCCTTAAAAAACTAAAAATAGAACTACCATACAACCCAGCAATTGCACTACTGGGCATATACCCTGAGAAAACCATAATTCAAAAAGAGTTATGTACCACAATGTTCACTGCAGTTGTATTTACAATAGCCAGGCCCTGGCCGAAACCTAAGATTCCATCCACAGATGAATGGATAAAGAAGATGTGGCACATATATACAATGGAATATTACTCAGCCATAAAAAGAAACGAAATTGAGTTATGTAGTGAGGTGGATGGACCTAGAGTCTGTCATACAGAGTGAAGTTAGAAAGAAAAAAACAAATAATGTATGCTAATACATATATATGGAATTTAAAAAAAAAAAAGGACACGAAGAACCTAGGGGCAAGACAGGAATAAAGACACAGACCTACTAGAGAATTAGGGAGGGAGATGCAAGAGGGAAGAGATATGGAGATATATGTATATGTATAACTGATTCATTTTGTTATAAAGCAGAAACTAACACACCATTGCAAAGCAATTATACTCCAATGAAAATGTTAAAAAAATACATAAATAAAATTTTTAAAAAATTTTAAATGGTTTTATAAAAAAGTTTAAATACTTTATTACTAAAGTAATATACTCACTTAGAAATATTTAATTTATAAAAAAGTACATAAAATACATGAAAATAAAATTACCTACAATTTCACACCTAGAGACCACCATTGTTTATGTTTTCATGTAATTTTATTCCAACTGTTCAGACATTTTTAATGAAAATTGAGATAATTATTGTCTAATATACATACATTTCCTGTATCTTGCCCTTTTCACTTCTCACTGTATCATGAGCATTTAAGCAAAGATTCCTATTTGTTCAACCGTTGCATAATATTCCATTTACCAGTCAATGACAAATTGATTTAACTCAGCCCTTATTACTAATGCTTAGGTTGAATCCTATTTCTCAACTTGTATAGAACTCTCTCTGAGTCTCTGATAGATTCCAAGAAACAAAATCATTGGGCCAAAGGAAATAAACATTTTTAAGGTTTAGAGAAGGTTTAAAAGCAATTAAAGCCAGGAATTATTTAGTACTTGTCTCATTCATCCTTAACTTGCTGAGCACAAATTAACCTAATCCTGGGGTGAGGCACAGATTTGACTGAATTCTTCTTCTTCACCTTGAGACCTATACTAGAGTTATGGTCTCTTTGAAATGGGTCTTTAGGAAGAGTTTAGCAATGACATTTTTAGAGAAAGGGGATTCCTGGGGTACTGCTGATATTCTCTTTCTTGATCTGATGGGGTTACATAGTTGTATTCAGTTTATAAAAATTCATTGAGGGGCTTCCCTGGTGGCGCAGTGGTTGAGAGTCCGCCTGCCGATGCAGGGGACATGGGTTCGTGCCCCGGTCCAGGAGGATCCCACATGCCGCGGAGCGGCTGGGCCCGTGAGCCATGGCCGCTGAGCCTGCACGTCCGGAGCCTGTGCTCCGCAACGGGAGAGGCCACAGTAGTGAGACGCCCGTGTACTGCAAAAAAAAAAAAAAAAAAATTAATTGAGCTCTACACCTACAATTTGTATACTTTTATGGATATGTGTTATACTTCAATAGAAAACACGCTTAGAAAAAAAATTTAATGCTTCTTGGAGTCATTAACTATGAATTTCCTCAAGAAAGTCCTCAGCAGCCAAGAAATCCTTGCAATCTTGGGAATAAAATACTGTGTGTATTTGAAAACCATTAGGTATTTTTTAGATGTAAAGAATTACCACTATCATTGCCCGAGTGAAGTCATTCAATGCTAATACATGAATAAGGCAATACTCTCAGAGGGCATTTTTATTTTGTCGTCAACTTAAGTGATTCTGAAATCGGTGAGTTGATAGGTAGGGTGACAGAACTTTTGAAGAGGGTTCTTTCCTGTCCAGACCTCCTCTGGCTCCCTCTCCCAAAGAATAAGTACATGTCATCAGTCCACTCAGACTCTAGTTTTAGAATCTAGAATTCCAAATCCAGAATTCTACATTCAGAAAGGGCACACCCTTTGACAAGATCATCAATAAACGGAGTCAGTTTCTCACCTATAAAACAGTGAACAAAGCCAATACCTAAGGTTGGGAAGGGTGCTTACAACAAGAGGACACCTGGCTAAGGTGTCTGGTGAGGGGTGACTTCCAGTACTCACCATGCATCCTGGCTAGAGGTTACACCCACTTAGAGGAAGGGGGACCTTTTTCTAACCTAGACAAAGATGCCAAATGTGCTACCAGAGGTTCTGCCTTGGAGTACCCTCACCTTAACTTTCTGTGATTTAGGTACATGAATCTATGCTGTCACCTGGCATCCTCCATCTCCCTCACTTTCAGGCCAGGCCCTGTAGATAGACGAGATTGATCCGCCATGACATACAGGTGTATTAGTTAGGTAAGAGGTCACAACCGTACAACATGGGTTTGACCTTAGTTCTAAGACAAGCCCTGTCATCCTTCTGCTCTGAACATGATGCCCAGAGACCCTGGGCTCTGCCTGGACATCTGTGATGGCTGATTTTATGTGTCAACTTAAATAAACTATGGTGCCCAACTGTTTGGTCAAACACTAATCTAGATATTGCTATGGAGGTATTTTTAGAATGTGATTAACATTTATGATCAGTAGACTTTAAGTAAAGCAGATTGCCCTCTGTAATGTGGGTGGGCCTCATCCAATCAGTTGAAGGGCTCAAGAGAAAAGACCGAGGTTTCCTGAAGAAGAAATTCTGCCTCCAGACTGCAATATAGAAATTCTGCATGAGTTTCTAGCCTGGTGGCCTCCCTACAGATTTCAGACTTGCTAGCCACTGCAATCTCATGATTAATAAATCAGTAAAACAATAAATTAATAAATCCCTCTCTCTCTCACACATACACATACACAGAGATATATATCAACAGGATACACATGTATCCTATTAATTCTGTTCTCTGGAGAACACTGACTAATAGAGCATCTGCGAACTGCAGCCTCTCCAGTGGAGCAAGGACCACTGAGAAACCTCCACATTCTCAGGAGACCTCTCATTGGAAGAAATGGCCAGGAGCACAGTGATTCATCGCAATTCAAAAAAGTAGAAACCTACAAATGCAGGAACCCCATTTTAACAGTCATTCTAGAGGCCTTTGCGAAGCTTCTAATAACAAATACAATCTCAGGATAGATCATTTAAACAAAATATCCAAGCAGGAAGGGTAAGGCTTTGGGTGTCAGTGTCATAACGTGATTTCATGACCATTTTTCATCCTTCAGGAAGTGATTCTACATGCGTGCTTTCAGTTGATCTGGCAGTACATCTCGGGAATAAAGTCATGAACTCAAATCTCATTAAATTCTGGTCATTTGAGACAAATGGAATAAAACATTTGGAGAAAAAGATAGTGTTCTGCCACTGGAGCCCATATGATTTCATAGGGGTTTCTCTAGATCCCTGGGAAGTCTGCATTTTAAAAGCAAAGGGAACATCCAAAAATAGTTCAAATAAGAACACCTTCCCTTGATTTTTATGAGCAGGCCCAGAGTATGAAATGGCATGTAAGGTCTACTAAAAAAAAAAAAAAAAGATATATTTAGGAATTACAATCAATCATTTTCCTTCCTCCCCTCCCTGCCCTCCTTAATCTTTCTGGCAGATTAATATGAAGAACTCTGCCCAACCATCTCATTTCCTGTGTGCACACACCCTGTAGACACAGACAAGCAGATCACTATCACTCTGGGAGTGATCATGGACCAAATGTTATTTTCACCTTCTCCAGCTTCACACTGTCTCATTCTGAAGACTCTGGCTATCAGTCTGTCCTTCACATCTTGGTGGTATTTTTAGCACCATTTCCCTTCAGATCTGCCTTTCTCCTGTCAGAATACCCTGGCAAAGGGATAGATGCCTTCTAGCTTTTTCTACCTTCAGCAGTTAATGTTCATTCAGAGGAAAAATTCTTGAGTCTTGGTAGAGTAGCCCCAGTCATCTGTTATGTCTGCCATTGAGGATGAAGGTGAGGAGGAGGAGAAAGTGGCAGTAAAGAAGCCAAGATACAGGCTTTCCCTGGTGGCGCCGTGGTTAGGTGTCCGCCTGCCGATGCAGAGGACACGGGTTCGTGCCCCAGTCCGGGAGGATCCCACATGCCGCTGAGTGGCTGGGCCCGTGAGCCATGGCCGCTGAGCCTGCGCGTCCGGAGCCTGTGCTCCGCAACGGGAGAGGCCACAACAGTGAGAGGCCCGGGTACCGCAAAAAAAAAAAAAGACTGGTGCTGAATCACTGTCTACTCATACAAATGTTTTACAAAATTACTACCCTGGGGTTATTTTTTATAGGTCTTTGGCCCTCCTCTTCCCTCTCCTATCCCATGGAGCTAATCTTATAACCTTTCACCCAGATCAGAATCATGTGCCTGATGAACAAGATATTTTTTAAGTGAAAGAAAAAAATAATGACCACCTATGTCGTGGTACACAAGGTTTACAGATTGTAGAAAACACATTACTGTTAGTGTTTGATTGTAATAAACCTTTCTCCAAATCAGTGATGCTCATCATTACAACAGTCTTTCTTTGAAACTCCAGGAATGAAGCTCTGAACCAGAGCAGCTCATCTCAACTACACATAATAATTATAATGACAGCGCTCCTATTTGACAAGTTAAATTCACAAGCAAGGAACTCTACATCCGTTTACAAGAGTGAAAAACAACAACAAAAAAACCCCGCTACCTAATAAAGAGCAGTTTAACAAGCAACAGTTTTCCTTTGACATAGACTGACAGGGAAGGAGCTTAAAGAGGAAGTCACAGCCTCCAGAGGATATCCTGCTCACCTGAGGCTGAGATGTGGTCAGTCAACCTAGAATTCACTAGCTAGGAATTCCTCAAAAAAATGCCCATCCTTCACAGTGCTGGATAAGCTCAGATCCTGAGTCACAGCTGAGGGACTGTCTTAGTCTGTTCGGGCTGTTGTAACACAAATACGATAAACTGGGCAGCTCAAACAACAGACAGTTATTTCTCACAGTTCTGGAGGCTGGGAAGTCCAATATCACAGCATCCGCAGATTTGATGTTTGGTGAGAACCTGCTTCCTGGTTCATAGACCTCCATCGTCTCATTGTGTCCTCACATGGCAGAATGGCCAAAGAGCTCTCTAGGGACTCTTCTAAAGGGCACTAATCCCATTCATGAGGACTCCACCCTCATGACCTAATCACCTCCCAAAGGCCCCACCTCCAAATACCATCACATTGGGGGTTAGGCTTTAACATATGAATTTGAGGGACACAAACATTTAGTCCATTGCAGAAACTGAGTCCCCAGACTTGCCAGTGCTGAGTGAACTTGAGCAGCTTACTGCAACTTGCTGCTGCCTTGTTCTCTCCATCTGCAAAATGGAGAAACTACCCACATCCCAGCACTGTTATGGGAACAAATGATTAATTGTGTGAGGACATCTAGTAAACTAGCAAGATAACATTCAGCAATTAGGGAAGGCATCATGGCAGAGGGATTCTCCAGAGTTCTAAAAAGGAACAGGGTCTTAACAGGTAAAAAGAAGGGGAACAATGTAATGATCATGAGAGCAGCAAAGACAATATAAGCACCATGGGTGAACTAGACTCATGGGGACAGGACAGAGTACTGGAGTCCTGGGAAATAGGCTTCCTATTTGGATGTCCACAGGAATCTTGGGATTAATATGTTACAAAGTATTATTTTGCATAAAAGTTTCAGAAAATCTTAAACCACATAAAATGTTAATTTTCCATAAGACATGCATGTTCCTACACAATTTTATCGACAAGCAATCTTCCCCTTCACTCTGCAGCCTTTGATTAGTCCCTTGAGTCACTAAACCAGAGGTTCTCAAAACGTGGACCTCAGGCCAGTAGCACCAACATCACCTGTTACAGTGTAGGCAGAATAATGTTCCTCAAAGATGTCCATGTCCTAACCCCTGGGACCCGTGAATACATCATGTTTCACAGCAAGGAGGAATTAAGTTTGGAGATGAAATTAAGGCTGTGAATCAGCTTGCTTTAAAATAAGGAGATTACCCAGGTGAGTCCAATGTCATCACAAGGATCCTTATACAAGGGAAGAGGAAAGCAGAAGAGTTAAGAACCAGAGAGACGATGTCCTGAGAAAGACTCAACTCAGTTGCTGGCTTTGAAGATGGAAGGGACCCATGGGAAGGCAGGCAGCCTCTAGAAGCTGCAAAGTGCAAGGAAATGGATTCTCCCCCAGAGCCTCCACACAACCCTACCGACACCTTGATTTTAGCCCAGTGAGACCCATTTTGGACTTCTGTCACTCCAGAACTCTAAGATAATAAATTTGTGTTGTTTTAAGCCACTGAGTTTGTGATAATTTGTTACAGCAGCATTAGAAAATACACCTGGAAAGCTGCTAAAAAGGTACATTCTCTGGGCACATTCCATACGTACTGAATCAGAAAATCTGAGGGTGGGGCTCAGCAGTCTGTCTTTAGACAAGCCTGGAAGTAATTCTAATGCATGCTGAGGTTTCAGAACCCCGCACTAGACTAAACAATCACAGTTATTTCCCTGAAGCAAACGCACTCCAACACACACCCCCATGAAAACTCAACACTGACAATTAATGACTTGATTAACCATGATAAAATCTACCAGTGTCATGTCCTGCCTTGACAAGTATAGAATAGGAAATCCAACCAAATCATTGGTGATTCAGAATCCTTCCCAACCCAGGGTCTTCATTTGGAATACCAGTAATAAATGTGTCCTAGTCCCTGGGAGCTCCATTTTTAATTCATTTTGGATGCCAAATAGACCGTTATTGGAGGTGGAGTCACTTGCCTCTTTCTCACTAAACTTGAGTAACGGGGGGAAATATGGGTGGATGAGGGTCCCAGTAAATCATGGATTTATGATGGCCTATTCCAGGAAGAAGAGGTAGATTTGATTTCATAGACTCTTAGTCATGGAGGGATGGGGATTCTTATAGACCATGAAGCTGGTTTCTCCACCTAGAGTGTAGGTCCTGCTCGCCCTACAACCATAGCATTGCCATCAAGTGGTCAGTTAGCCTCAGCTTGAATATCTCCCATGATGAGGAACTCACTACCGTCTGTGGCAAACTATTCCATTCTGAGAGGGCTCTAATGTGAGACCTAAGTTCCCTTCATGTGACAGCTGCTGTTCTTTGGACCACATGCTTGATTTCATTTTGGCCTACACAGCCTTCTTTGAAGTCTCAGGTATACACTCACATGCAAGACTGAAATAAGACTAGGTTGCAACCTCCACTACATACATTGGCTTGTTTTCTCAGCACTATTAGCCTCTACTGACCTCAAAGGGAGGCATGTGTGTGAGCTGGGCAGGAGGTAGACGTGGGCCCTGTTAAAGACAAAGTGCTTTAAAAGCCTTTGATGAAAGGCATTACAGCTTGAAAGGGTTGTTTCTGAAATACTACACCTCCCTTTTAAGAACTCTTAAGATCTGGAGGGTGATACTGTCTCACCCCAGAAGAATTCAAGCATGAATTTTCTTAGAGCCACCAATTAAGAATCCAATTCCATCTCCCTCAGATGCTCATTTCCACCAAAATTACCTACTTGGATTTTTTTTTCATTTTTTTTTAAGAAATAAACTAAACCATGTTGAAAATATCTCAGAATTAAATAACCATTAGATGGGACAAATTAAGATCTAAAAGCCCAATAGCTCTACTTAATACACATAACTATAAATAGAAAGAAAACCCCAAGTCATCCTAGCTTTACTTATTATCAATCCAATTATTTTGTGCATCTATTATGTGCCAGTCACTAAGATAGGTACCAGAACACAATGATGAACTAGACACGGTACCTGCCCTCCTGAGGCTTGGAGATCCATTTAAACATCAACCCGTCTATATTCACATGATTCTGTGGCATTAAACTTCCAGACACTTCTACCATTTATAAAATAATTCAGGGAAATGTGGTTGTTGGATCGGGTGCCCCTGGATACTGGAATCAGATGGCTAAATGATGTGATGCATTATTTTTAGAGAAGGAAGCTAGAAACCCAAGATTAAATGGTCCTTGGATTTTTCTGGATGCTGCATGTTAAATACATAAAAGAATCTCATTTTTGTCCATCGCTATATGGGTTTCTTTATGAAAATAACTGCACTAGCGTCCAAGAGAGGCTTATTTAACAGAATTCATTGGGTTTTTTCTTTCTTACTCTGTCCCAATGTTTATTCCATCCACACAGAGTTCAAACTTGCTGGCCAGTGTCGCTGGATATCAGCAGTAATTTGTGAGCCCACAGTATTCCCTGTGACCCCTGCCAATCACTGGGGCCTAGCTCCCCTCATTCCACTTTTTACAAAAAAAAAAAAATGTATGAACTACCAACTGCTGTCAAAGCACTAGCCCTCACATCACTACCCTGAAGTGCTACATCATCTGTGGATTCTCCTACACACCTAATCCTGAGAGATCAGAAGATGCTTGAGGCTTGTGAATTCTTCTATAAAAACAGAAAAGCTGCTCTTCTGGGTCAGGATACTAGCTGTGACAGAGACCCCAAAAAGCATCTTATGGAAGGTCAGAGTTGTCCTCTTTGTTGTGAACTCAAAAAGTCAGATCAGAGCTCAAAAACAAAACAAAAAACCTCTTCCCTCCACAGCCAGCTCTATCAACCACAAACATATAAGCCTTATAGATTTATATTTTCAGAGATTGTCTCAATTCTTGAGTAGTGAGAAACAAAAGTGCATTATCCACTATATGAAGTGGGACTTCCTTATATTATGCAAAGCTTACCTTTCAAAGACTACTTCTTTAGAAATTCAGGACATCTGAATTTCCTCATTATGGCATCCTCTAAGACTTTACTTTTTTGGGCTGAATAATACTGACCTTTTCACTCTGTTTTCATAAAACCAGCTCCTGCCTCTCCCCACCCACTTCCATCTCTTCACTCTCCCATATTCATGCTTAGATCTTATTTATCTCCCCATAACCATTCTCTTCCAGATGCATTTTTTCTTTCTGCGGCACAGTGTCTGGGCTCAAAAGCAGCACCACAGTTGCTGGGGTGAACCCATCTTTCTCTTCCATGATGGTAAGACAATGCTGTTTAGTTTCCAACACCCTTAAATGACAACCAGAATTCGTTGGCTTTTTGCAGCCAATGTCTTCATTGGCTCACATGCCCTTTTCTAGATTGTATCTGGTAATCCAGAGTCTATAATTCCACCTGAATGGTTTGGATTATTTTCCCACAAATTCAAGATGTTTATCTATTTTTGAACAAGAAAATGGAGAAATGTTATGATCTTCATCACGTTATTGTTTGAGATGGCATCTAGGCTAGAAGAAACAATGGCTGATATGCTCACTAAAGCAAGCTGCCATGTCATAGGGACAAGAAACAGCCCTGGGAGAAAGCAGCATGCAGAGAGGCCCATATGGAGAGGAAACATCTTGCCAGTCCCCTCTTGACAGCCATGTGGGTGAGCCACCCGAGAAATGGGTCCTCCAGCCCCTGCCAAGCCTTCAGGTGATTCCAGCACCCCAAGATCTGAGTCTTCCAGCTGAAATCACAGAAAACATCACGGGGCAGAGACAAGCCACCCATACTATGCCCTCTCTGAATTCCTGACCCACAGTAACTCTAAGATAATAAATGATAATTGTTTTAAGATACTAGCATTTGGGGGTAATTTTCTACACCATGGTTGATAACTATATCATGGTGTATATGTATGCAAAGATAACTTTTCCTAAAAAGCAAAAAAAAATTACAGTTCAAAATTCAATATAGTGGCTACCTCTGCAGGGAAGGCAAAAGACCAGGATAGGATAAGAGGACACAAATAATTGCTAAATAATTGGTAAAGATTTGCCTATTGGTTGGATGGTATGTTTTTAATAGGTAAATAGACGGATGGTTGGCTAGATAGATGGATTCAATGTCCAGATAGATAGATAGATAGGGATGACCTTGTATGGTCCAATGATGAGAGTGTGTCATGAGCCAAGGATTGTGTTTAATCCAATTTAAACACCTGAGATCCAATGATAAGGAAAGAAGAGAAGAGAGGGAAGAGAAAGGAGAAGTGAAGAAGGAAGGAAGAGAGGAAGAAAGGGAGGGAAGGACGAAGGGAGAGAGGGAGAAGAAAGTGAAGATATTAGTTCTTACCTGATAAAATTTGCAAATGTTTCCACCCTTCACCCAACACGTCTACTCTTGGGTGTATACCCTAGAGCAGCTCTTACACAAGAGAATATGTATAATATTCACAGAAGCATTTTATAGAAGCAAAAAACTAGAAATATACCAAATATCCAGCAATTGTAAAATGAATAAACGCATGGTGGTTATTCAGAGAGTAAAACACTACACAGCAATGAATACTAATGATAAACAGCATGGGTGAATCTCCACTCAACTTCAGGGATAAGCATCTAGATAAATATCTAAATATATGGCTTTCTGCAATGATAATAATGTTCTAGAGCATGATGTTAAGCAAAAGAAGCAAGACAAGAAACGATTCCATTTCTATGAAGTTAAAACACAGACAAAAATAAACAGTATACTGATTAGAGATGAATCTATGGTTGTAAAACTGCAGTGAAAAGCAAGAAAATAGGCAAGATTCAGACTGATGGCTGGGGAGACAGGGAGATTCAATAGTATTGGAAATATTCTCATTCTTAAGCAGGGTTGGGGAGAGATCCACAGGTGTTCATAATTTTTATTATTAAACTGTGTGCAGATGTTGTACACACTATACGTACCATGAATTTTAAAAATAAAGATATGGATGTAAAGCAACAAAACAGGGACTTAGCATCACATGAAAGGACTCAAACAGCAGAATTTCCTTCTAGCACAGTGAACACCTTGTCCTTTCAATGTCCCCAGAATCAGGTCTGCAAGAAACCCCCGCATCCCATGTTTTATCTTTGCTCCTCGGAATATAAAAAGAAAAAAAAAAAACACAAGTCTATTCCATAACTTTACAATAGCAGCACCGCATTACATCTTCATACCAGTAGTTCTGCAGCTCCGCTTTGTGGGTTGTCAGGTCAGTATTTAATGACACATGGTGCGATGAACAGAATATTGGATTGAGGATGAGAGACCAGAACTCTGGGGCCTGCCGAATCCCTCCCCAGCCTGGATGACTTTGGCAAAATCGGTTCACCTCTCTACCCGGCTGCTTCAGAAGAGCCACTAGGGATAACCAGAGCTGCTCCATTTATAAATTATTTCATGTTGGACTTCTTGGTTTGATTCCTTTTGAAGAAAAGATTGCACTGCTTTAAAAAGAGAAAAATTTCAAAAACCTCTAGACTGAATGATCCCTAATATTTTCTTGCTCTAACATTTTAGAATTCTGTGCTTTGTCAAAGCCATGTTACTGCACCTGGCACAATGTTAGAAGGGCTGATCAAAAGGGTACTTACAACTAGGTCACAGAGTTGGCCTCTTCTAGAAAAAGTCTAAATATTTTGGGCCAACAAAAATGGATTATTCCAGAAGTTCTCTAGCAAGGCAACTCAGGCTTCGCTTCCTTGTTTCCCCTTCAGAACCTACCTGACCCTTATGCTACTGGGAATCTGACAGCAAATCTGGCGTACTCTTTGAATCACTATTCGAGAGAGATCATGGGAGAGGGGCTGTAGATGAGGGGCATTCTCTGCAAGGGAGAGAATTGCATGGGAACTTTCACAAGAGTTCCTGGGGGCCCACAGCTCTTTTGTCTGTCCTTGTCCCTCTTATGTCTTTAGCCCTCAGGCCCATCAGCTATGCTGTCCTCAGGGTCTGCCTCCTCTGTCCTCCACCCATTCTTCTTGTGTTTTTCTTACACTCTGCTTGGTCAAGCACGTGTCCAATTGAACATTGGGTTCCAGATCAAACACTGTCATCTAAACCCCCATCTTCTGGGCATGATGAATTTCAGGCACCTGGTAAAGCTGCCTACCTGGCACAACGTTCTTTCCAGCTTTGTACAAAGTCAGCTCTGCCTGTGGCCAGTCAGCCCCTCATACTCAACAGTGCCTGCCAGGACAGCATGGGAGATCTGTCCTCTGGCCAAGAGCTCAACATTATTGTCTTAATAAAGGATTAGCCATTGAATCATCACCCCACTTTGGGGTGAATCCCACTTTGAGCTTCACCCTCTGCTTCAATTTGTTCTGATCTTCAAGTAAAACATGCCAGTTGCAGCTCTACAGAATAACAAAAGGAAATAGTAATTCTTTTTTCTTTGAAGGTCAAATTTATTATCATAAAGTTATTCATAATACATTATCTTTTTCCTTGTTGGTTATCTATTTTAAATATAGCAGTGTGTACATGTAAATCCCAAACTCCCAATCTATCCCTCCACCAAACCCTTCCCCCCGGTAACCATAAATTCATTCTCTAAGTCCGTGAGTCTATTTCTGTTTTGTATCAAGTTCATTTGTATCAATTTTTTTAGACTTCACATATAAGTGATATCCTATGATATTTGTCTTTCTCTGTCTGATTTACTTCACTTAGTTTGATAATCTCCAGGTCCATCCATGTTGCTGCAAATGGCATTATTTCATTCTTTTTAATGGCTGAGTAATATTCCACTCTATATATGTACCCCACTTCTTTACCCATTCCTCTGTTGATGGACATTTAGGTTGCTTCCACATCTTGGCTATTGTAAGCAGTGCTGCAATGAACACTGGGGTGCACGTATCCTTTCCAACCATGTTTTTCTCTGGATATATGCCTGGGAGTGGGATTGCTGGATCATATGGTAGCTTTCAAAATAAAGTTTTTTTAAAAACAAAATTAAAATTTCTGACTACAGTAACGTGTATGTGGCAAGGGGTAAGTAGAGTTATAATATCCTAAGGGCCTTGATTTAGCCATAAAGAAGACAAAGGTTTTGATTAATTTAAGAATTTGATAGGTTAAATGTGCATATTGCATTTTAAAAAGAATCCACTAAAAATGGGGTTGGCTAACTCTTTCTATGAAGGGATGGACAGTAAATTTTTTAGTCTTTGCAGGCCCCCTATAGTCTTTTTTTTTAATAGATCCTTATTGGAGTATAATTGCTTCACAATATTGTGTTAGTTTCTGTTGTACAACAAAGTGAATCAGCCATGTGCATACATATGTCCCCATATCCCCTCCCTCTTGAGCCTCCCTCCCACCCTCCCTATCCCACCCCTCTAGGTCACCGCAAAGCACCGAGCTGATCTCCCTGTACTATGCTGCTGCTTCCCACCAGCCAATTATTTTACATTCAGTAGTGTATATATGTTGATGCTACTCTCACTTCGCCCCAGCTACGCCCTCACACCCCATGTCCTCAAGTACATTCTCTACGTCTACATCTTTAGTCCCCTTGGGGGGGGAGGGGTTGAGAGCCCCCCTGCCAATGCAAGGGACGCGGGTTCGTGCCCCGGTCCGGGAGGATCCCACATGCCACGGGGCGGCTGGGCCCATGAGCCATGGCCGCTCTGCCTGCGCGTCTGGAGCCTGTGTTCCGCGACGGGAGAGGCCACAACAGTGAGAGACCTGCGGACCGCAAAAAAAAAAAAAA
>NW_020174096.1:2929165-2967562 GCF_003031525.2 Neophocaena asiaeorientalis asiaeorientalis | reverse complement strand
GTCTACATCTTTATTCCTGCCCTGCAACTAGGTTCATCAGTACCTTTTTTTTTTTTTTAGATTCCATACATATGTGTTAGCATATGGTATTTGTTTTCTCTGACTTACTTCATTCTGTATGACAGACTCTAGCTCCATCCACCTCACTACAAATAACTCAATTCCGTTTCGTTCTATGGCTGAGTAATATTCCATTGTATATATGTGCCACATCTTCTTTATTCATTCATCTGTCAATGGACATTTAGGTTGGTTCCATGTCCTGGCTATTGTAAACAGTGCTGCAATGAAACACTGTGGTACATGTCTCTTTTGGAATTATGGTTTTCTCAGGGTATATGCCCCGTGGTGGGATTGCTGGGTCATACGGTAGTTCTATTTTTAATTTTTTAAGGAACCTCCATACTGTTTTCCATAGTGGTTGTATCAATTTACATTCCCACCAACAGTGCAAGAGGGTTCCCTTTTCACCACACCCTTTCCAGCATTTATTGTTTCTAGATTTTTTGATAATGGTCATTCTGACCTGCATGAGGTGATACCTCATTGTAGTTTTGATTTGCATTTCTCTAATGATTAGTGATGTTGAGCATCTTTTCATGTGCTTGTTGGCAATCTGTATGTCTTCTTTGGAAAAATGTCTATTTAAGTCTTCTGCCCATTTTTTAACTGCATTGTGTTTTTGATATTGAGCTCCATGAGCTGTTTGTATATTCTGGAGATTAATCCTTTGTTGTTTCAACTGCAAATATTTTCTCCCATTCTGAGGGTTGTCTTTTTCTCTTGTTTATGGTTTCCTTTGCTGTGCAAAAGCTTTTAAGTGTAATTAGGTCCCATTTGTTTATTTCTGTTTTTATTTTCATTACTCTAGGAGATGGGTCAAAAAGGATCTTGCAGTGGTTTATGTCAAGGAGTGTTTTTCCTGTGGTTTCCTCTAAGAGTTTTATAGTGTCTGGTCTTACATTTAGGTCTTTAATCCATTTGCAGTTTATTTTTGTGTATGGTGTTAGGGAGTGTTCTAATTTCATTCTTTTACATGTAGCTATCCAGTTTTCCCAGCACCACTTATTGAAAACGCTGTCCTTTCTCCATTGTATGTTCTTTCCTCCCATGTCGTAAATTAGGTGACCATATGTGCATGGGTTTATCTCTGGGCATTCTATCCTGTTCCATTGAACTATATTTCTGTTTTTGTGCCAGTACCATACTGTCTTGATTACTGTAGCTCTGTGGTATAGTTTGAAGTTGGGGAGCCTAATTCCTCCAACTCCATTTTTCTTTCTCAAGATTGCTTTGGATATTCAGGGTCTTTTGTGTTTCCATACGAATTGTAAGATTTTTTGTTCTAATTCTGTGAAGAATGCCATTGGTAGTTTGATAGGGATTGCACTGAATCTGTAGGTTGCTTTGGGTGGTACAGTCATTTTCACAATATTGATTCTTCCAATCCAAGTACATGGTATGTTTCTCCATCTGTTTATGTCCTTTGATTTCTTTCAGTATTTTATAGTTTTCTGAGTATAAGTCTTTCGCCTCTTTAGGCAGGTTTATTCCTAGGTATTTTATTCTTTTTGTTGCAATGGTAAATGTAGGCAGGTTTATTCCTAGGTATTTTATTCTTTTTGCTGTGATGGTAAATGGGATTGTTTCCTTAATTTCTCTTTCTGATTTTTTGTCGTTGGTGTATAGGAATGCCAGAGATTTCTGTGCATTAATTTTGTACCCTGCAACCTTACCAAATTCATTGGTTAGTTCTAGTAGTTTTCTGGTGGCATCTTTAGGATTTTCTATGCATAGTATCATGGCATCTGCAAACAGTGACAATTTTACTTCTTCTTTTCCAATTTGTATTCCTTTTATTTCTTTTTCTTCTCTGATTGCCATGGCTAGGACTTCCAAAACTATGTTGAATGAGAGAGGTGACAATAGATATCCTTGTGTTGTTCCTGATCTTAGTGGAAATGATTTCAGTTTTTCACCACTGAGTATGATGCTTGCTATGGGCTTGTCATATATGGCCTTTATTGTGTTGAGTAGGTTCCCTCTATGCCCATTTCTGGAGAGTTTTTATCATAAATGGGTGTTGAATTTTGTCAAAAGCTTTTTCTGCATCTATTGAGATGATCATATGGTTTTCATTCCTTAATTTGTTAATGTGGTGTATCACACTGATTGATTTGCATATATTGAAGAATCCTTGCAGCCCTGGGAAAAATCCCACTTGATCATGGAGTATGATCCTTTTAATGTGTTGTTGGATTCTGTTTGCTAGTGTTTTGTTCAGGATTTTTGCATCTATGTTCATCAGTGATATCCGTCTATAATTTATTTTTGTGGTATATTTTTCCAGTTTTGGTATCAGGGTGATGGTGGCTTTGTCGAATGAATTTGGGAGTGTTTCTCCCTCTGCAATTTTTTTGGAAGAGTTTGAGAAGGATGGGTGTTAGCTCCTCCCTAAATGTTTGATAGAATATGCCTGTGAAGCCACCTGGTCCTGGACTTTTGTTTGTTGGAAGATTTTTAATTACAGTTTCAATTTCATTATTTGTGATAGGTCTGTTTATATTTTCTAATTCTTCCTGGTTCAGTATTGGAAAATTGTACCTTTCCAAGAATTTGTCCATTTCTTTGTGGTTGCCCATTTTATGGGCATATAGTTGTTTGTAGTAGTCTCTTATAATCCTTTGTATTTCTGCAGTGTCAGTTGTGATTTCTCCTTTTTCATTTCTATTTTATTGCTTTGAGTCCTCTCCCTTCTTTTCTTGATGAGTCTGGCTAAGGGTTTATCAATTTTGTTTATCTACTTAAAGAAACTGCTTTTAGTTTTATTGATCATTGCTATTGTTTTCTTCATTTCTATTTCATGTATTTCTGCTCTGATCTTTATGATTTCTTTCCTTCTACTGACTTTCGGTTTTCTTTGTTCTTCTTCCTCTAGCTGTTTTAAGTGTAGGGTTAGATTGTTTATTTGAGATGTTTCTTGAGGTGAGATTGAATTGCTATGAACTTCCCTCTTAGAACTGCTTTTGCTGTGTCCCATAGGTTTGGGGTCATCCTGTTTTCATTGTCATTTGTTTCTAGGTATTTTTTAAATTCTTCTTTGATTTCTTCAGTGATCTCTTGGTTATTTAGTAGCACACTGTTTAGCCTCCATGTATTTGTATTTTTTACAGTTTTTTTTTTGCTGTAATTGATATCTAGTCTCATAGCGTTGTGGTCGGAAAACATACTTGATACAATTTCAATTTTCTTAAATTTACCAAGGTTTGATTTGTGACAGAAGATATGATCTATCCTGGAGAATGTTCCATGAGCACTTGAGAAGAAAGTGTATTCTGTTGTTTTTGGATGGAATGCCCTATAAATATCAGTTAAGTCCATCTTGTCTAAAGTGTCATATAAAGCTTGTGTTTCCTTATTTATTTTCAATTTGGATGATCTGTCCATTGGTGAAAGTGGGGTGTTAAAGTCCCCTACTATGATTGTGTTCTTGTCAATTTCCCTTTTTATGGCTGTCAGCATTTGCCTTATGTATTGAGGTGCTCCTATGCTGGGTGCATAAATATTTACCATCGTTATATCTTCTTCTTGGATGGATCCCTTGATCATTATGTAGTATCCTTCTTTGTCTCTTGCAATAGTCTTTATATTAAAGTCTATTTGTCTGATATGAGAATTGCTACTCCACCTTTCTTCTGATTTCCACTTGCATGGAATATCTTTTTTCATCCCCTCACTTTCAGTCTGCATGTGTCCCTAGGTCTGAAGTGGGTCTCTTGTAGACAGTATATATACGGGTCTTGTTTTTGTAACCATTGAGCAGTCTACGTCTTTTGGTTGGAGCATTTAATCTATTTACATTTAAAGTAATTATCGATATGTATGTTCCTGTTACCATTTTCTTAATTGTTTTGGGTTTGTTTTTGTACGTCTTTTCCTTGTCTGTGTTTCCTGCCAAGAGAAGTTCCTTTAGCATTTGTTGTAAAGCAGGTTTGGTGGTGCTGAATTCTCTTAACTTTTGCTTGTCTGTAAAGGTTTTAATTTCTCTGTTGAATCTAAATGAGATCCTTGCTGGCTAGAGTAATCTTGGTTGTAGGTTTTTCCTTTTCATCACTTTAAATATGTCCTGCCACTCCCTTCTGGTTTGCAGAGTTTGTGCTGAAAGATCAGCTGTTTACCTTACAGCTGCTTTTCCCTTGCTGCTTTTAATATACTTTCTTTGTATTTAATTTTTGATAGTTTGATTAACATGTGTCTTGGCATGTTTCTCCTTGGATTTATCCTGTATGGGACTCTCTGCGCTTCCTGGAATTGATTAGGGGATGACTATTTCCTTTCCCATGTTAAGGAAGTTTTCCACTATAATCTCTTCAAATATTTTCTCAGACCCTTTCTTTTTCTCTTCTTCTTCTGGGACCCCTATATTTCGAATGTTGGTGTGTTTAATGTTGTCCCAGAAGTCTCTGAGACTGTCCTCAATTCTTCTCATTCTTTTTTCTTTATTCTGCTCTGCAGTAGTTATTTCCACTATTTTATCTTCCAGGTCACTTATCCATTCTTCTGTTTCACTTATTCTGCTATTGATTCCTTCTAGAAAATTTTTAATTTCATTTATTGTGTTGTTCATCATTGTTTGTTTGCTCTTTAGTTCGTCTAGGTCCTTGTTAAACGTTTCTTGTATTTTCTCCATTCTATTTCCACGATTTTGGATCATCTTTACTACCATTATTCTGAATTCTTTTTCAGGTAGACTGCCTATTTCCTCTTCATTTGTTTGGTCTGGTGGGTTTTTACCGTGATCCTTCATCTGCTGCATATTTCTGTCTTCTCATTTTGTTTAACTTACTGTGTTTGGGGTCTCCTTTTTGCAAGCTGCAGGTCCGTAGTTCCCATTGTTTTTGTTGTCTACCCCCAGTGAGTGAGGTTGTTTCAGTGGCTTGTGTAGGCTTCCCCGTCCCTTCCTCCATCTTTTTATGCTATTCGGGCCCTCAGTTGGATGATGCCCATCCACTCTGGGGAGGGTCATCTTTACTGATTCAAATGCTAATCTATTCCAGGAACACCCTCACAGACACACCCAGAAATCATCTTTTACCATCTATGTGGGCATCCCTTAGCCCAGTCAAGTTGACATAGAAAATTAATCATCACAGACCTCAGCTAAGAGCCCAGCCACAACATCCCAGAATTCTGACCTATAGAACTATGAATAAATAAACTTGTGTTGTTTTAAGACACTAAGTTTGTGGTCATTTGCTATACAGCAATCGGTAACCAATACACTGTGTCCCATGTCACTTGGGACTTACAGAGTCTGGGAGGTAGTGTCCCATTAAGGGAGCTTAGGGAACATATGGGTCCCTGACTATACCCTTGGGTGGATACTGCGCAGTAGGGTTGTTCTATTTGTAGTTGATATGGAACAAGGATTTTTAGTGGGGCTAACTCCTTGAGTTAGGTGAGAACAAGCTAGCACCTTAGCAAGGGTAAGTTTATTCATTGCTGTTATGAACTTGAAAATGAGACCCAACTGCAATGGGAAAGGTTGATGGTTCAGGGAGGAAATGTCTGAGCTCAGGCAGGCATGGTCTAGACAATGGTAGGCAGAGAAGGTTTGATTACCAGCAAGCTGAGGGCACAAAGGGACATGAAGGAGGGTTAGGGGAGGGGGGGGACCTGGGGTAGAGGTGAAGGGAAGATGACACAGAAGGATTTCTGAAAAAAGAAGCGAAGTACAAAACAGGCCCATTTCACAACTTTACCTTCAACCGACGTGTGTTTGCAGAACTGAGTTCCCTGAAAAGTTCCACTCGGTTTCCAGGGAAAACAGCCATGAAGATATGGTTTTCTGTCCTGTGGTCTGTCCCCCAGGAACCTGATTGAAAGAATGTGAGCTCAAGTTGATAGCTCCTTTCTATACATATGGAACAGCTTTGGGATGGGAAAAGATTTTTTAAAAGACTGAAAAAAAAAATCCCTGAAGAGCAACTTTGGCTCTTGGTTAATGGGACTGATGAACAATTTGACGGGGATGAGAACTGTGGCAAAATGAAGTTTTTGAAATGCTGAGTTGCTCTGGTTTGGGAACAGGGCTTTATCATTTGGTAGCCAGAGGGTGGATCTCCTGGGCCTGTTAAAGCTATTAATTTGATTGTTTTTAATATAAAAATTTTAAATAAAAAATTTTTGATTCAATGGAATGAATGGACAGGTAGGTAGGTAGTTAGATAGATAAATAAAGTAGATAGATAGACAGACTGACAAGCAGACGTGCTTGTCGAGCTCTAGGCCTCCCTCTGCTCAGTTCCTCAGGCACCTTCCTTACTCCTTCTCTTGGGAATCCACCACCTCGCACACTGACTGGGTATTGAGAACTGTTAAAATTTTAATCTGAGGTAGATCCAGGACTGTACTATGGCCAGGCCTGGTGGAGTTTATGCAAGTCTCTTTAAGAACCATAAAGGCTCAAGGGTAGATAGATAGACAGATGATATAAATAGGGATGATATATAGATATATAGTTATGAAATAAATAAAAAATATAAATAAATACATACATATATGTATATATAAGGGGATTTATATTAAGGAATATAAAATGGCTCTAAATTGGCTCACATGATGGTGAGGGCTGGCAAGTCTAAAATTTGTCAGGCCAGCCAGCAAGCTGGAAACTCAGCAGGAGTTAACTTTGCAATCTTAAGACAGAATTTCTTCTTCCCTGGAAAACCTCAGTTTCTGTTCTTAAGGCATTCAACTGATTAGCTGTGACCACTTCACATTTTCAAGAGTAGTCTTTACTTAAAGTAAGGATTGCAGGATTAAGGATTACTGGTTGCAGATGTTAATCACATCTATAAAATATCTTTACAGCAACATCTAGACTACCGTTTGACCAAACAACTGGGTACCATAGCCACGTGAAGTTAACCGTCACAGGTGGGATCCTAGCTCACCCTCTCTGGCCCCAGGCTGGAATTTCTTCTCCAATGCTGCCCTATTACTCCGGGGTCCCACACTTAGCATCCACAGTTGCATTGATGTGGTAGTTACCACTGGGGCCCACATCAGGTCTGTTCTCTGTGGCTCCTAGAAGCCCCTATGACCCTCTGGTCCTCTTCTCTCTGATATGTTCTGTTGGGAAGGATCACTCTAGCCTCTTTTGAGGCTCAGCCTCTTTCATCTTTTGTTCTAAATTAATATCTGGGTCCACAGGGGCAAATACCATTACCCAGAGCATCTGTCTGCATCATGTCAGCCCCCTGAAAGGACCCATGAGCATACTCTGCTTCCTCTTTCAAAGGAAGAGTGTCCATTATAGGTCAGTTGTGGGCTCTGGTCTGTGTCATCCTTGCTCTGGGACCCGGATGGGTCTGCCACCCTTTGGAGCATTGCCAGTCACTGGGGCAGAAGGAACATGGGAAACCGTATACTAGCTCTTAAAGCTTCCACCTAAAAGGGACACATGTCCCTTGTACTCATATTTCATTGCCCAAAGCATGTCCCATGGCCTTACAAACCATAAGGGAGCAGGGAAGTTCCACCCCATCATGTGCCTGGAAAGAGATCTGGAAATGCATGGTAATCAGCACTGACAGGTACCACCAGACCCCTCCGCTCACCACAGGGCTGATGGATATGCCTCAAGCCCAGTGAGCTGTCCATCCTTGTCTGGATCAGATCCCCAGACCCTAATCCTCACCCTCCCAGCTCCTCGTGGGTCTCCATCAGATGCGCCCAAACCTTCCCTCTGCATTCACTTCTCTCAGTTTCTCTGCCTTTCGTATACGTCCCACACTCAGAAATAACCTTCCGAAGTTGATACTAGAATTTTATCATGGAAACATACTTTACACAAACAGTATTAATAGACAGTGTCTGCTAAAGTGAAGGAGGATTATATCCTCATCAGTTTCCTGATCCAAAGCCCTGGCTTCTCAGTGCAAACCACTCAAGACCAGTGGCTGTGTCTGCCCTAATAAAGTGTCCACATGCTTCTAAAATAATACAGCTAATGATATGAGAGATTTTTTTGATAAAATATAATATGTAAATAAGACAATGTCCTGTAATACAGAATAATCTCAATTTTGTGAAACAAAATATACATAGGCATAACTTTTAATGGGTCTAAAAAGTACTTCATGGTGATAGAGGATTGTTCCGGAGCATGGAAGAATTGACTGATATTTTCTTATGTTTTCAAAATAGGAATGCGTGTATGTTCTTTCAACTAGGAAAAATTTTTAAAGGTTTTTAAAGCCCTTGAGGATGGAGATTTTTCATCTTCTCATTACCTTTTAATCAGTGTTACAGACAAGAATCTTCCCTTACATCTCATTAAACTCTTTTTTACAGTGATAGAAATCTGTTTCATCCTGTCTGGATAACCGAGGGGAGAAAAAAGATGGGGATGGAGTTAAGAGAGGTAAGGTGTCTGCTTAGATGACTGGAACAGTCCTGGAAAATTAGCCAAGATCATTATTTCAATTCTCCGACTCCTCTTTTGACTACATAGAACCCACCCAGGGAAAGTGTTCAGACCCCCTTCTCCCTAATAGACTAATGTCATCCATCTGGACACCTGGAGGTAGGGCAGGGTCGCAGGTGAGCAGAGAGTGTAAAGAGTAACCCTGCCCCATGAGAAGGCCCTCCTCCTGCAAGCCTGGGTGCCATCCCAGGTCAAGTCACGCCAGGTACAGCCAGGGCTTCTGTACGCAGTGCTCTGGATATACTCCATCAGCTGGGCAGAGAGTGTGGCTGGCGAAACTGTGCAGGGGACAGACTCGTGCTGGTTTTAACACATGGGTGGATCACGTATGGTTGAAAGGCGGTATGTGATCCGCCTCGGAGGCTTACCGGGGTCAGGAGGCAGCAGGGATGACAGCACATTCATGCAGTTATTATATGCTCTGGGAGATTTTTCTTTTCTAAATGTATTTTGGAAAATAAGCCCTCTAGTCCCACCCACTTCCTATGTCCACAAAGAGGGGACACAAGGAAAGACAGCTGGCAAAAAGAGAAGGGGACACACTGCTTTACGATGAAAAAGAGCAAACACTTACTGAGCACTTACTATGTGCCGAACTCTTTCTATATATTATCTCAGTTAATCCCTCAGCAACCCCATGCAGCAGGGATTATGATAATACACACTACTATAAGGAAACAAAAATTCTACAAGCTCAACTTCAATAGTGGAGCACAGTGGTTAAGACCACGGGCTCTGGAGCCAGACCACACGGATTTGAATCCTGGTTCTGCCACTGACTAAGGAGTCCGACTTTGGCATGTTACAGAACCTCCCTGTGCCTCAGTGTCTCCACTGGCAAAACAGGGACATTACTTGTACCTTCCTCACCGGATGATTTCTGAGGATCAAATGAGTTCATCTATGCAAAGGGCTTAGAAATAGTACCTGGCACATGACGAAAGCTGTCAAGTGTTAGCTCTTATTGTTATGTCATTTTCCCAGGGTCAGACAGGCAGAAAGTGGCAGTGTCAAGATCTGAAGGCCAGGCTTCCCTGGTGGCGCAGTGGTTGAGAGTCCGCCTGCCGATGCAGGGGACACGAGTTCGTGCCCCGGTCCGGGAAGATCCCACATGCTACGGAGCGGCTGGGCCCGTGAGCCATGGCCGCTGAGCCTGCGAGTCTGGAGCCTGTGCTCCGCAATGGGAGAGGCCGCAACAGTGAGAGGCCCGCATACTGCAAAAAAAATAAAGATCTGAAGACCAACAGTGTCACCCCAGAGCCTCCACACCCAAAATCTACTCCACTTTGGGCGACATGGCATATCTGGCTCCTAAAGAGCAGCCTCCTTCCGCTGGCCCTTGTAATGTACCCAAAGGCGCCCTATTTGGAATTTAAAAGTGCCCTCTGGGCAGTTATTTAAGCAAACAGTACATTCTCAACCATCCTGCTTTCACACAGCATCTAAAACAAATAGATGTGGAAGTTTTAAGTCACCAGTATGTCAACAACACAGAAAAAGCTGGGAAGTGTCCTTTTGGGGAAGGAAAGAAACACAGAGATTCCATCGAGGCTCCCTCCGTCCCAAGCCAAACATGTCACAGTGGAGCTGCCTCCCCATCCTGCGCCCGTCTCCACTGGGCTTGGTTCAAGTGTTCAGCTATGGGCACACTTCAGTGGGCACAGCTTTGACCACCCCCCTAATACTATCTGCTTCCCTACAGGCAGCTCCAAGTAGCTATAGACATGCTCAATCCACAGAATCCCTGGGTTTCAGGCCTTGCCTGGGATTCTGATGTGTGTCCAAATTGGAATTTTAGTTTAAGGGAAAAAAAGTCAACCCTTCCAGCTGACAGCAAAGCCAAAAGAAAAGGAAGGGCAGGGGCTAAAAGCACTAGCCCAGATAAGAACTTCCTTTCCTCCTTAGCCTGCGCTAACCTCAGAGGCCTAATTACCATCATTCACATTCGAAGCTCCTGAACAATCTCAATGCTGCCTCAAGCAGAGACGGAGCAAAATTGTCTCCTTTGCTGAGGTGTGATAAACCCTCACAGTGCAGTGGCAGAACCTAAGATTAAATCTCTAATCCATCCTCTGCCAGCTGCCTGACCTGGGGCACACTGTTCGTTTCCTCATCCATAAAATGGGGATGATCACACCCACTCGTGCTATTGCTGGGAGGAATAACTGAAGGCACAGTGTGGAAGAAAGGGCTCTCAGAATTTTCTGTACACCAGTCCCTACAGAAGTAAGGTCGGGGGCCCTTTGTGTTAATCATGTTTTAAATTTTCTATATTTTATAATGCTTTGATATCTTGAGGACGTGGCTGGCTGGGGAGAGACTGCCCCTCCAGGGTTAGCTAGTTTCCAGAGATAGAAAATAACTTACCTGTGAATATGCCTTTCATATGCAAACAAATCAATCCAGAGCCCAGGTTTTCAACTATCTCCTCTACCTAATTCACACACACCAAGCCAATCTTTCCTCTGCCCTAAATCACCCCAGGGCCAGGTACTGGACAACTAGAGATCACCCCATAGTGCAGAGCCTGCCATAATTACTCAAACTACCCACTCCTAAAATATTTATCCCTCCCTGCCACGCCTTTCCTGTAGGAATCACAATAAAGCCTCCTGCCCATGCTTCCTCCTTGCTCCTTCTGCCTTTGGACCAGCCCTGGTGCCTCCCATGTGGCCCTGCATGGCATGGTATGTCCCCTCCTCTTGAAAACTATAAGTAATAAACTTCTTTCAACAGCATTGACCTCTCTGTGTCATCACTCAGTCACCTCTATAAATAAAATTCCTGGGTACAGTCAAAACACCCTTGCTATCCAAACTCTTACTATTCACTGTCAAAACCCAGGAAACAAATAACTTTAGAAAACTTACTGTTCAAACTAGGATCCAAGTAAATTTGATTAGCAAAGGATACTTGTATTATGTATTCTTTTTTTAAAACATATATATGTATATATATATATATATATATATTTTTTTTTTTGGCTGTGTCAGGTCTTCGTTGCTGCATGTGGGCTTTCTCTAGTTGTGGTGAGTGGCGGCTACTCTTCGTTGCAGTGCACAGGCTTCTCATTGTACTGGGTTCTCTTGTTGCGGAGCACAAGCCTGAGAGCGTGCAGGCTTCAGTAGTTGTGGCTCGCAGGCTCAGTAGTTGTGGCTCATGGCACACGGGCTTAGCTGCTCTGCGGCATGCGGGATCTTCCCAGACCAGTGATCGAACCTGTGTCCCCTGCATTGGCAGACAGATTCTTAACCACTGCGCCACCAGGGAGTCCTTAATATTCTCAAGATCAAAGATGCTACTCATGACCAGCAGCTGTTCCCCAAATAGGAGACACAAGCTAGATAAGCCAACAGCTACAAATGTGTGAAGCCCCCTGCTAGAAGGTTACAAAGCTATATAAGCCCCGCTCTTTGCCTTCAAATATATATAGTAATACCTGAAAAATACCAAATGAAAGTTATATACTATCAAAGTTCAGACTAGAAAGAAAGCACCCATAATACAAATAAAAGATAATGGAGAGTCAAGCATAACAGTTTAAAGGAAATGAGAAATATTCTGGTCCAAGTCCAACTCTGAGGTTCGCTCCCGTGGTTTTCCTACACACGTGGGGAACCATCCATTTCACGGTCATTGGCATTCAGCCCCTTTGCCTCCCAGGCTGCTATAGTGCCTCCTTCTTGGAATGCTCTCTGGCCTGAGGCACCAGCTCCTTAGCTGTGGCTCTTCCTTCAGTGGGTCACGCGGTGCCACCCATGCTCCTGTGGGGCTTTGAGCATGTCTTCATTCCACTGTCAATCCACTTCAGCACATCATCTAAGAGCTGCCTGAGTCAGCTGGAAGCTGACTCATTCTTGCGGGAATGTGTTTCTGAGAATGCATTTCTAAGGCTAAAGGTTGGGCCATGGGACTGTGCCTTGTCGTTGATCATTAGTTCAAGTTCACAGAGGCTACTGAGGAAACTGGTCCGGAAGTCAGCCGTGCCAACCAGACCTGGGCCAAGCAAGCAGTGCTCTGGGTTAGCTTTCATTCTGAACCACTGATGGTGTTCTGGGTAAATGCACAGTATGTGATTTCTTCTTCAAGAACTGGAGAGTTACCTGACGAATTCTCCATTTCCCATTCGATGCTAAAAACATGCTTCCAATTTTGTTTACTTAGTTACTCGACTCTTGCATTTGTTCAATGCTTGTTTAATTGTCCTTTACAAGGCTCATGACTGGAATGCCTACTTTGACAGGAACCCCCAAGCAGGCAGTGTGTTCCCCCTCTGTTACTCCTAAGGTTGCAGGCGATGGAACGAGTGTGGGCTTCAGAATCAGATCTGCTTGGGTTTGATGGCCTCTCACCAGCTGTGTGACACTGAGCAAGTCACCAAACCCCTCTGAGCCTCTTTCCTTTTCCGAAGAATGTTAATAGTCATACCTACGTCAAAGGGTTGTTGTGAAGATTAAATGAAATAACAGGGGTAAAATCCTTAGCACTGAGCCATGTGCATTGCAAAAAACAGTAAGTTTTCTAGCTGAGTGCTAGCTAACAAATGTTTTTAAGTGGCTATAAAACAGGATATAACGATAAAGTCCTTGACCTCAAAGATAAGGTAAACTAATGTTGAGAGCTAGGATAATGGCTATATGAAAGTGTACTAGTTGAAACAGATTAGGTTATGCTGCAGTAACAAACAACCCCAACATGTCAGTGGCTTAAAACAAAAAAGGTTTATTTTTTTTTTTTTTTTTTTTTTTTTTTTTTGCAGTACGCAGGTCTCTCACTGTTGCAGCCGCTCCCATTGCGGAGCACAGGCTCCGGACACGCAGGCTCCGGACGTGCAGGCTCAGCGGCCATGGCTCACAGGCCCAGCCGCTCCGTGGCATGTGGGATCCTCCCGGACCGGGGCACGAACCCGTGTCTCCTGCATCGGCAGGCGGACTCTCAACCACTGCGCCACCAGGGAAGCCCAAGGCTTATTTCTTGCTTGTATTATATATGTCCATCAGGAGCAGGTGGGCAGAGGAGTGGGGGTCTGCTCCACTTCATCCTCATTCAGACACACAGGCTAACAGAGACGCCTCTGTATACAGTGTAGTTGGTTGCCTTGGCAGAGGGAGAGGGAGATGGAGAATCCTACTCCAGCTCGTAAATATACTTCAGCACAACTCTATTCATATATATTCATATATCAGAGAGAGTCCCTGGCTATACATAATTTCAGAGGGACAGGGAAGTATAAGCTTCCTGAAGGCTCAGAAGTAGAGTGGAACTGGAGATTGATAAAAGTACTCATTTCTTCCACAGAAGGTACACAATGTATGACGAGGTCATAAAAAAAGAAAAGTCTGAGGTTGCCTTACGTTTCCAGAAGAGCTTCTGTCAGGGAGAGAACTCTTGTGATGAAACTTTAGTAATGAATTACAACTTGACCGATAGGCAAAGGAACAGGAGGTGTCCCAGACAGAGGGACTAGCACGGGCAATGGCTTGGAGGCCTGAGAGAGCAGAATGCTCTCTGAGAACAAGTTATTGAGTGTTCACAGGAAAAAAACGGGCGATTTGGGAAGAAGTGGGAACTGAGCTTGGACCCGTGCTAGATCATGTCATGATAAGGGGTTGAGAGTTTATCATACAAGTGATGGGGAGAGGGGCAGAAGCATTGGAAGGTTCTGACAAGGGAGTACCAGGATCAGATTTATTTACTCATCTTTTCAGTCAACACATATATACTGAGTACCTAGTAAGAGCAAAGCACTGTTCAAGGAGTTGGGGATATATAGGTGAACAAAGTTCCTGCCCTCGTGCGGCTCAAATGCCAATGTCAGAAAAGGCACTGTGGCAGCAGTAAGGGGAATGGATCAGAAGGGGTTGGTTGGGATGAGAAGCAGAGAAAACAGAAAGGAGGTCATTGCAATAGTAGAGATGAATAATAACATGTGTCTAAAATCTAGCAGTGAGAGTGAAGAGATGGGGACAGATGAGAGACATTGAAAGAATGAGCAGGACTTGGGGATGATGTTATGTAAGAGTAAAGAATTGGGAGGGGTTAAGAATGACTCTGTGTTCCTGCTTGAACAACTGGATGAATGTCAATGCCCTTCACCAAGACTGAGAACTCAGAAGGAAGAACAGGTTAGGAAGAGGTGATGAGTTTTGTCATGTGTGTATTGACTTTGAGGTGGTTTTTCCCACAGGAAGTTTGATGTGTCTGGGACTCAAGAGATGGCTATACACTGTAATACATATATATATATATATGTGTGTGTGTGTGTGTGTATATATATATATATTGGGGGATAAACAGAGGGGAGCAGAAACAATGGGGGAGAATCTAGATTGATGGCAAGTGTATATCTTCTCTCCCTCTCAAGACCTGGATGGGGTTACGTGGGCAAATGTATCTGTAAATACAGCTATACATTCAATATTTTTCCATTTTGATAAGAAATGGAAATCTTCTAGTTTATAAGATTATGCCTATTTTTTTAAAATAGTAGAAGAATTAAGGAAACAAATGGCATTAGACTTATCAAATACAATGCAGGAATGTAGAAGACCATGAAAGAATGCCTTCAAAATTCCAAGAGAAAACGGCTTTGAATCTAGAATTCCAGACTCATCCAAACTTCCAGTCAAGTGCGAGGGTAAATTTAAAACATTTAGTTGAGCAAGGACTCAAAATAATTTAACTCCCATGCACTCTTTCTTTAGAAGCTTTCAAAAATGTATCCACGAAACATGGGAATACCCAGTGGATCGAGAGAACAAGGGGTCTGACCAGAGTAGAAGGAAGGAGAACTATGGTGGAAGGTATATTGAGGAAAAGGAAAAAGGGAGAATTGAAATGTGACCAGATATAATTGAGCATTTGGGAAAAACTGATAGGTTTGTGACAGATATAATGCAGCACTCAGGAAAAAAAAAAGAAATAATGAATACCTGTACTGGAGAATCTGCAAGTGAGAATTAGGGGCAATTACTGACGCTACGAGAAATAAAAATGATACTAGAAAGTAAATATTATCAATAATCCTCCTCCCTGGTAAACATGGGTTTGTTTTCTACATCTGTGACTCTATTTCTGTTTTGTAAATAATTCATTTGTACCATTTAGGGGTGCAGGGAGGGATAAGCTGGGAGACTGGGATTGACATATACACACTACTACATATAAAATAGATTACTAATTAGGACCTACTGTAGAGCACAGGGAACTCTACTCAATACTCTGTAATGACCTATATGGGAAAAGAATCTAAAAAAGAGTGGATATATGTATAACTGATTCACTTTGTTGTACAGCAGAAACTAACCCAACATTGCCCATCAACTATACTCCAATACAAATTTTTAAAATAAAATAAACAGAAACACTTGAAAAAATTCTCCCCTTGGGTCAAAAATGAATAATATTAATGTAGTAACACTGTAAATGCTGATAGTTGGTTTAACAAAAAATATAACTATCTTAGGGGATCAGAAAGGGAAGTGCAGTAGATGCAATGGAGCTACATCCTCATCTACACTGGAAGAAATTTGTTAATTTCAGACATTGCCTGAAATTGATGAATGAAGAACTAGTGGTCTAAAATATTATAGAAATAAGGAGACAACTATGGAAAGAAACTGCCAAAAGAATTTAAAAGTATTGTCAGCACAGAGTGGAAATGCACATAGGGTGGGGTAGAAGGTGTAGCACGCTGGTTTTTGCATTTTAAGTCTTTCAGAACAATTTTTAATAGAATTTTTAAGATAAAAGAGACACATATAGAAGATTATGCAAGGAGGGGAAGAGTGAGAAGCAAAGGACCCTAAAAAGTCTGAGGAACACCGACATTTAAAAGGAGGAGCCTGCATAAAGATTGAGAAGGCGATACCAAAGAGGTGGGAGGGGGGCTTCCCTGGTGGCGCAGTGGTTGAGGGTCCGCCTGCCGATGCAGGGGATACGGGTTCGTGCCCCGGTCCGGGAAGATCCCACATGCCGCGGAGCGGCTGGACCCGTGAGCCATGGCCGCTGAGCCTGCGCATCCGGAGCCTGTGCTCCGCAACGGGAGAGGCCACAACAGTGAGAGGCCCGCGTACCGAAAAAGAAAAGAAAAAAAAAAAAGAGAGGTGGGAGGGGAACCAGAAGAAAGCGTCCCACGGAAACCAGAGGGACGGCATTAACTGAGTTCCTACCTGCTGTGGAGTCACAGGTAGACTGAGACTTTTATTGAGGAATTACTCATGCTTATATCCACTTGTAATGATCCTTTACGCAGGTGGGCCAGGCCCTAAAAGTGGTTCTGGAATTATAAGGTATAAGCCTTATAAGCCTTGTTGCTGTCCTACCAGAGCACCTGAATGCACACCCTGGGAACGCAGCTGGAGCCAATGAAGTCTCTCAGAAATTGCTCCACTAAAAAAAAAAGAAATTGCTCCACTGCCCTGCACCCCTCCCTGAGCTGCCTGCCTCCCCATCTGCCTGGCCTCTCCTACCTTGTAGGACAGAACCTTGGGTTCCTGTTTCGAAGGTAGGATTCTGGAACTCTCTGTGGCTTCCATTCAGATATCTTAATGCTTACTTTGTCCTGAGACTCTGTCCTTTGCCTCTTGGACTGGATCTGAATTCACTAGGTGCTGTCCAAGCACCCCCCACCTGCTCCTGGGATTGCTGGGGCCCGTTGCTCCCACCTCCCGCCACATGTGACAGGAATAATTCGTGGAGCAGACAGAGCTTCGCTTTTCCTGAGGTAAAGCAGCCCAACGCTTGGAGGGCTTTTCAGTGAGCATCCTCTAGTTAAACTGCTTTATGGCTAGATAATGTGGCCATGGGTTGTTTATAGATATACTAATTCTCTAATTTGATATTATCGATAAAAGCATTAATTTTTTAGAGTAGGAAGGTGGTCATGATGGTACTTTCAGGCTGACAACTGAATGAGCCAGAATGTTCTGGAAGTACAGAAAGTAAGGACACTCAAGGAAAGCTCCATCACGTAGCACCTATGAAATGAAGGACATACCAAGGGCACATGTGGATGATCCAACCTGAGAGATGATTTGAACAGACATGTAATTGTCTCAGAGAAGCAGATGGACTGGAGACAGTCACCGATGACCAAGGGAAGCTGGTTAACTGTAGGCAGGTTGGGATTTTATTACAATCATAATGGTATTTATTGGGACTGCCCTGGTGGCGCAGTGGTTAAGGCTCTGTGCTCCCAATGCAGGGGGCCCAGGTCCGGAAACTAGATCCCACATGCATGCCGCAACTAAGAGTTTGCATGCCACAACTAAGGAGCCCACGTGCCACAACTAAGGAGCCCACCTGCCTCAACTAAGACCCGACGCAACCAAATAAATAAATACTTTAAAATAAATTAATTTTAAAAATGGTATTTATTGAGCATTTGCTGTGTGCTGGGCTATAAACACTTTACCTCTATTAGCTCACTTAATCCCCACAAAAACACTGTAGGTCACTATTATGATTGTTACTATTCCCACTTCACAGATGAGGAAACTGAGGCAAGAACCTAACTTGCTCCTAGTCCCACAACTGACAGAGGTGGGGTTTGAACCCAGGCAGTACAGTCCAGAAACGCCCTCCCAAGCTTAAACTGTAGCGTGAAGAACACAGATCACATGCTCTGGACATATTTCCAGACTGGAAAGCAGTCCCGCCTCTGTAAGGAGCACATTATAGAGATCATAACAGAGGATATGGGAGCTGACCAAAGGAGTGAACCCATACACAGGTTCCCATCTCCTACAGAGAGTGAAATCCTGACAGGAAATTCTGTAGTCAGATATCCAAGTATAGGCAGCTACTGAGTAAGACTTAAGAAAATCTAACTCTTACCACTAACTCTGTGGGCACAGAATGAGTTTAGCAAACCTTTCTGCACCTCAGCAGACAGAGCTCCGGGTTTCCAGTACTGACATCCTGAAAAGTTATGTATGCCAGTGTAGAAGTCCAATGGTACAAAATTCAGGGAGAAAATTTGTGAACTATATTCCATCAAACGGAGCCTGTCATTTAGGGGGCTTTAAGAGAAATTATTAATACGAGGACCCAAATCTGAGCATGCTAGTCTGTAGCAAAATTTTACTCCACGGGGCAAAAAGCTTTCCAGGGGAAGCCAGATGTATCCTTAGATAATTCAGAGAAACAGTTCATGTAAAAAGAACTGCAAGCTTTGTTGAAAAGGACTCTCACTGCTTGTTCAGCATCAGCATGAGAGCCCTCATCTCGAATCGTTCTCAAATCCTGATTTGTTTGAAAATCAATCCAAATGTCTCCCCACCAGCCCCATTCCCTTCTAGTAAATTTTATTAAGCAATAAATTCACATCAAACACTATTCATTGAGAAACTTCAGATGAAACTAGTCAAATTCACTATACAGTGGACACTCCAAGGAATTCAACATTCCTGCCTCACATTCTTTTCATAGGGAAGGCTACTGAGATCTTCCCCCTGCCCCCCATACAGGGCATGACTCCCGGGAAGGGGTGTTGGCACAGATGGGGAGTGAAGGGCTTGCAGAGTTGAGACTTCTGCATTAAAAAGCCATGTGGCTCCAGCCATGTACTAAGTATTACTAGCTCAAGACCTGTGGTTAAGTCCAGACTTCACGGCTGACTCATGAAGGCACCCAGCTGCAAGCTTTCTTGCCAAAGGCCAAAGCAGTAAGTTCAAGGTGCTTCCTGGCTCTAACTTAGCCAGTATGGAAGGACCCCATGTTGACAGTGGTGCAGGAGTGGCTCTGAGCCTTCTCTAAGAGTGCTCTGGAAAGCATTATCCTACCCAAAGGGGGTGAAAATCTCTTTGAAAGCATTTCGCCTAGCCTGCTCAGAGATGAAGACAAAAACCATAACACATGGGAAGGACAAATATCCCGTGCACTGCTGATTGATATTATCTGGGTCCTCCGCTTTCAAAAACCTTTTGCTCATAAAAGAAAAACACGTTCCTATCACTAACTGTCCCCAGAGCAAGTCATCTGCCCTTTCACAGTCTCAAAGGATCTCATCGTAAAATAAAGAGTTGAATTATAAATGATCATCGAGGTGCCATATTGTCTAGTAATGACAAATGTCAAAAGTGGTCAAATACTTACAATTACATATGGTTCAACATAGCATACACACACACACTCGCCGCGCATCCACCCTTACAGACATTTAGTCATTCATTTGGTAAAGATATATTGCCTGCCAGATGCCAAGCACTCTTCTGGGCACTGACGATACAGCAGCAAATGACACAAAGCTCTGCTTACCTGGAGCTTACTTTCCAGGACTGGCCAGAAGCAAAATAATCAAAAACTATGTGTCAGGTAGTGATGACTGCCATGGAGAATAATAAAAATGGATGGAGACTGTCAGAGTTGGGTAGAATGTTCTATTTGAAATATGACTAGGAAAGGCCCCTCTGAATAAGATGACATTTGGTGTGGAATCTAAAAAATAAAACAGATCAGTGAATGTAACAAAAAAGGAACAGACTCACAGATAAAGAGAACAAACTAGTGGTTCCCAGTGGGGAGAGGGAAGGGGGGAGGGGCATGATAGCGGTAGGGCAGTAAGAGGTACAAACTATTAGGTATAAAATAAGCTACAAGGATATATTGTACAGCACAGGGAATATAGCCAATCGTTTATAATAACTATAAATGGAGCAAAACCTTTAAAAATTAGGAATCACTGTGTTTGACACCTGAAACGTATGTATATTTTAAAAAGATGCCATTTGGGCAGAGCTCTGAAAGATATACAGTAAAAGAGTGAGCCATTGTATAGTCACAGCAAGGAGTTTCTTCCAGGTAGAAGCAATACCATATGCAAAGGCCCTGAGAGGGAACCATCCTGACCTATTCAATAGTCAAAGAACAGCAAAGAAATTAGCATGGCTGAGAAAGAGAGTGGCCAAGGCGTAGAGTGGAAGGAGGTGAAGTCAGAAAGGTCATCAAGGTCTGGCAAAGTCTCACTCTGAGTGAGACGGGAATCCACTGGAGAGTTTTGAGCTTTAGAATGGCGTAATCTGATATATGTGCTTAAAAGATCATCCTCGGGCTTCCCTGGTAGCGCAGTGGTTGAGAGTCCACTTGCCGATGCAGGGGACGCGGGTTCGTGCCCCGGTCCGGCAAGATCCCACATGCCGCGGAGCGGCTGGGCCCGTGAGCCATGGCCACTGAGCCTGAGAGTACGGAGCCTGTGCTCCGCAACGGGAGAGGCCGCAACAGTGAGAGGCCCGCATACCCGCCCCCCACCAAAAAAAAAAAAAGATTATCCTCACTCCTGTATGTGACAAATAGACTTAGAAGGACAAAGGTCTCACTCTAAGCAGGGGACCAGTTAGGAGGCCACTGCAGTAATCCAAATGAGGAATGAGGGTGGCTTGGACCAGGTGGCAACAATGGAGCTAGTAAGAACTGGATATATTGTGAATGTAAAGTCAGTAGGATGTGCTAACTTACAGTATGGGGATTGGGAAAAGAGGACTCAGAAATGACTCCCAGCATTTAGGCTTGAATAAGTGAAATGATGGAGTCTCCCTTAACTGGCCTGGGAAAGACGAGGGAGGGAAGGTACTTGGTCTGGTGGGAGATAGAAATCTGCATGTTCCATCTCAGGCATGAGAAATCTGAGATGGTTTTTAGATATCTTATGAAACTGTGATAGAATGACCACAGACTTCTAGAATCTTCCTTGGAGAATTTAAAACATAATCCCCAATGACAACACCCACATCTTCTACTTGGGAACTGTCCGGAGAATACCTGTGACCAGGGGTTTGCCGGTAAATGTTTAACAACCTGTTCTCCAGGGGAAAAAAAATTCTTCATTTGCAGCAATTTACGGATTTCCACTGTGAAAATACTCCACCCTGGCCCATTTCAAGCTGGCGATGTGAGGTCACTGAATGCAGAGGGGGAAAGGCGGAGCACGATGGCTCTCCCACACCCATAAGAGCAGCGGGACCCAGCACAGCACCGCAGCAGGGACCCCGCCCCCAGGCCCGCAGACTCCCCAGCAGGCAAAGCAGGGATGATCTTAGGTGGGGAGGTAATGGCTTTAGGCGGTTACCCTTTAATCACCTTTGCAGCGGTTAGACAAAACAGGCTGTGAGAAAGCCTGAGGCATTTGTATTATAAACAGCTGCCTTACTGTTGTAACGCACTGATCCAAGATCTGACATTAATGGTCTCTCAGGTAAAGCAAATTTACTCTCAAGTTTCAATGGGGGCTAGAGCAGGACATAGTCCCAGGTCCCATGGATGGTCCCCAAGTCATTTTGAAAGGAAGGAAAGCTCCATCCTCTGTATTAGTTTCTGGTTTCTGAGCCCAGGATCCCTTTCTGAAATAGTCAGGAAATACTTGGATCGTTTTCAAATTGGGGGTGAGAAAAAAATTTGCTCTAGGCTTTAACCAGCTCCTGGAGAGAACTATTTTCTCAGGGCAATGAATGACATTAAATTTGCTTTAGTAAACTGTTGTCCAGTCAGCAAACTAAAGATTCTTTATTTCCATCTCCACTCTAGAACAGGGGCTCTCAATCCTCTCTGCATTTTTAGAATCAGCTGGAAAATTATTTTAGAGTACTCATGCCCAGCAGGGGTAGGTAGGTCGCTCACCTGCAGAGATTCAGATCCAACTGGTCAAGTGAGACCTGTGGGCCTTTTTTTAAATGCTCCCCAGGTGATTCTAATGTGTAGCCAGGGCTGAGAACCACTGCAAGTTCAAGTAATGAGTGGTTGGTTAGAATCAACCTAATCACTTTGTGGTAGCTGAAAAAGCACTCCCCTACATACAGTAGCCGCTCAGTGAACCGGATAATCACAGGGCCAGGAATTAGCGAGCCCAGGGGTCTAGTCCTATTTCTCCCATTTAGCGTATGTCCTTGGAAAGGCTGTTGACCAATGTGGACTCCAGAGGTTAGGACAGATGGTCCTGGCTCTAGGCTCACTCGTCCACCTGACATTCATTTTGGCTCAGATAGGGGCGCTGTATCATAGGTGGTTCACTTTGGCTCCTACCAAGGAAGCCCCCTGCCTGGCGTGAGGGCATGTTTTCAAGAGAATGACAGCCGGGGCTGTTGTTGCTTACAACGACTCCAAGAGCTGGTAAAGCGGCTTGATAAGGAATACCTGAGCAAAACAAGGCTGGACCACGGATATGCCCAAAAATAAAGCATCTTGTCTGGAACGGAGGGTCAGGCTGATGCAATCCTAACCTTTCCTAACTCTCGCACCTGAGTTTAGTTTCCTGGTTTTACAGCCTCACAAGGATGCAGCAGGACTAATGGGAACCCAGCACTCTTCAAAACACTGAAATCTTTTTTTATCCTTTATTCTTTTGCATTTCATTCTTTTTGTTAAAACACACACTCACTGTATTTTATTTTTACAAGAGATAAATAAACTGACACCAAGCATTGTAAATGGATGGCCACAACAAAAGCAACAATGATTGCAATTACCAAACACGAAACACACTCATACTCTGTCATAATATTGACATTCAGTCCAGGAATCCTCCACTGTAACAGCTCCTTTACTTTGCAGTGAAAATTGATTCGTATATTTTTTGCCTCTGAGTCCTTGTGGGATTTTTTTTTTTATTCAAACAGAAAGTCACAAAAATCATAATCATCCTCATCGGTTCACTCAGTCCCATGTAATTAATTAGTTTTTCATCTTGATCTTTTGTTAGCACTTTTATGAATTCATCAGTTTTCCATTCGAGTTCTGAAAATGCTCATTCATTCAGTTCAGCCGTATAGTCAGTTACCAGAAACCTGTACTTGTCAGTCTTTTCCATGAATTCCTTGAAGATGAAACCCTTCCTTTTAAAGGAATACTTTTGCAAAAGCATCAGAGTACACCCAAAACACTGAAATTTCACATGGTTCCCAACCAAACAAGAAAGCAGTCAGAGTTCAATTAAGAAATTCATGCTAAAATCAAGCAGTGCTTAACTGCTTAATCTTTGGAGCTATTAACAGTAGTGCCCCCTTCCACGAACACTGGCAGTTAAAGGCCATTCGCACTAAACTCATTATAGTGTAAGTCTATATATTCTCTCTCCTGTCCTGTCTCCCCAATCCAGAACCATCCCATCCCCCTGCCCTGCCCCCATGCACACACTCCCCAACTCACACAGAGACACCAACTTGGGACCCAAAGGATCAGAGAGAAGACAACAGCAAACATAGCAGAGTGGATGGAGAACGGATGGTAAGGGCTGGCGGTCCAAGGACAAAGGCCCAGAAAATGACTGTTTCCAAGGAGAACGAGGAAGATCTTCTCTAGAGAGCAAAGCCCCAGCCAAGGGCAAGCCCCCAAGGATGGAGGGCCTGGGGTAGCTCAAGGGACACAGCCACCAGAGGAGTCAGAACTGGCTCAGGACAGGCAACGTCAGCCTCCACTTATCACACTACAGACACTTCCGGCCCACCTCCCACCTCCTAGTGTGGCTCGGGGGAGGCTGAGAGGAAGACACGCTCCACTGCCAGTGGCTACAGAGGCTTTTGATTAAGAGAAGTCAGTGGAATGGAAGCTTCGTCTTTTAAATCCCTCAAAATAGTTTCCAAAGAAAATGTAGATAGGAAAAGAAGGGGAGCAGAAATGCTCAGGGCTTCAGCCTGGAAGGCCAGATGTGGGAAGCAAATAAATTCAACGCTTTCAACAAGAGAGCAGGGCGAAGCTGCCAAATGAGGCAGGCGAGGGGATTCTGTGGTTTGCTTCTCTCTCTTCTCACCCAAGAACACAAGTTATGACTTTCACAGAAGTGGATGGTGGAATGAATCCGTTACACTCACCAGGTCACCCTTTTCCAAATACAATCACCGGTTTAGCAAATCAGGTCTCTTGTCTCTGCTGGTCCCTCTGCCTGATAAGCTCCTTCTTAACCCTCAGGACCCACGTCCTCTGTGAGGCCTCCCTGGACTCCCTCAGGTAGAACCTATGGCTCTTTCTCCTTTGTTCCCAAGGCCTTCCTCCACATTCTCCAAGGACATACTGTCATCTGGCTATGTTCTGTCTCCCCCTGTAAAGTGGGAGTTCCCAGGGTTAAAAGCTAGACCTTGTTCACTTCCTCATCCCCAGTGCCTAGTAAATGCCTACTAAGGGAACGGATGGATGGACACAAAGACACCAGGGGAATTCAGAGAAGCCACTGCTCTAAAAAAGAATCTTCATCCACAGGGGACAGGGGAGCTGTACAATCACGAGGCAGACTTTTCGATCGGCAGCGAGTCATCTTTTCTGGAAGTTTGGAAGGGCTGTCAGCAAGATCTCTGCCAGTCTCCTCTGTGTCTCCCTCTATTTATACCCTGGGGCCGGGAGACAGGAGGAGGCTGTCTGAACTCAAGGACAATGTTCCGCAAGCAATACCTTCTCTGTATTTACTCTTGGCAAAGATCCCCAGAGGTTAGGTTTCCTTTAGAAAGAAACTACTGAGAGAGGGAAATTCCAGTTTTTTAATTTTTCTGCTATTTCCAAAGAAATTGATGGAAACTTCAAATATCTGCTTGGTAGTCCTGAAGGCGCCAAAATTCACCCTTAAGCAAAAAGACTTTAGGCATTGCAAAAGTTGCTGAGGCAAAAAAACTTTCAGGTTACTGGAAAGGGAACAGCAATAAATAAATAAATAAATAAGAGTAAAACTGAAGGAGTCTCTAAGTGAGCAAGAAATTTAAGGGATGGTGATACAGAGTCACCGTCCGATCCAAGAATTTTAACTGTGTAATCGGGAAAAAAAAAAAAAGAGTTCAGTAAAATACTTAGGCTTATCCTTAATGAACCTAAAAACTAATACACACATACATGTATATAGTACAGCAACTATTAACCTAACTTGCTAAAATCTCATCTTGATCTCTTTCAGGAAAAGAAGCAAAAGCCACAGTGACTACGAGCACACGTTTAGGTGTCAGACCTGAACTGAATCTCACAGCCCTCCAGCTGCAAGACCTTGAGCAAGTTACCCAAGACCCCCTGAGCCTCAGTTTCGTTAGCTGTAAAATGCGTTGTTGTGAGGCTTCCTGAGCCGCTGCACGTAAAAGGTCTCAGCACAGTGGCAGGACGAATAAAGCGCTCAGCAAGTGGTAAGTGGCAGTGTTAGTAGTAGAGGTTCTCAGAATTGTTATGACAATCGTCACAATAACAAGAAATGAAATGGATGTCAGGACTTTAGGAAGAAAGGAAAAGGTTCTGAACTTTCTTCTATCGCTTCATCTCTTTATCAAATGCATTGGTCTCTCTGTAGAATCCCCAAGAATGATAGAAAGGTCCAATTCCAGTCACAGAATTAACCAGGAAGGATACTAATACCTTTGGTCAAGTTTTCAATCAAATAGTTGAGACAAAAGGGTTTCTTTTCTAAACGTTCAATTTCCAGGAAAACCCCACACCCTAGGAGCCTAGTTCTCCTAGGTTTGAATTGTCCATTGGTTCCAGAGGCCTGAGAGGCTGCCTAAATACAAATTTCCTTCTAGAAGTCACACCAGAGAGTTTCCACTTGTTGTGTCCCCAACAGTTTGGAGCAACTGAATACATACCCCAAGAGGAGGCCTTTTTTGGCATTAAAAGTGAAGCCCCTACCCAATCCCAAGTCCGTGGACATTGTAATAATAGACGCAATTGCTGAAAACAGCACTTTATCACCAGAGGCTTGAAAGACTCAGCAGAACATAGTTGGCCTCGATTTTATTGTAAGTTTTCAAGGGCTAAAGACCAGACATTTAAACACAAGTGTATGGTTTTATGTATGCGTGTGTGTGCGTGTGCATGTGTGTGTGTGCATGCACGTGTGTGTATGCAACAAAAGCAGGTTTGAGGATTGTGAGCCATGCCTCACACCTGACTCTTTCTGTCATGTTGACGATGCTCCCAACTAGCACAAGTCAGTTCATCTATGCCAGAAAAGGCAAGAAAAAAGAAAGACCTTAGAGCACCAATGAAACCTAGCCAACTTACAAGTATCAGCATAGTCCATTAGGGCCGCTATAACGGATACCATAGACTAGGTGACTTACAAACAACAGAAATTTATTTCTCACACTCCTGGAGCTTGGGAAGTCCAAAAAAAGGCCCTGGCAGATTTGGTGTCTGGTGAGAACCCACTTCCTGGTTCATAGACAGCCATCTTCTCACTGTGTCCTCACATGAGCTCTCTGGGGTCTCTTTTGTAAGGGCACTAATTCCATTCTTGGGGGCTCCACTCTCATGACCTAATTACCTTCCAAAGGCCCCACCTTCTAGTACCATCACATTGGGGGTCAGGGCTTCAACATACGAATTTCGAGGGAACACATTTAGTCTATAGCAAGCACCAATAATCAAGAAGATGCAAATAAATTCAAATGGCACATTTCTAAAACCTTCGTTTTTATCTGACTTTAGAATAAATAATTTGGCATTTGTGTTAGAAATTTTTGTTCTTTTCTTTTGCAATTAATTTTTAGCATTTCGGCTGAGGAGAATGGCAATTACAATATAATTACTTTCCATAAACACAGACCAAGTGGTGATTGCAGAATTACACTTGGTAAGAGGAAGAAGCCATTCTTGGATGAAAAACCTGGATAAAAGAGTGGATAATGGTAGATAATTAGGAGTTGGCTTATCACGTATCTCCATATTAGATATGTGAGCATGTATATCATTTATATGTAGCAAATTAACACCAATATTATATATATGTGTATATATGTGTGTATACATTCATGTGTATATACAAACGGGTTGCCATGTATATATTTCTGTGTCTAAAGGTGTATATATGTGAGCACACATACACATGCAGGCATTGAACAATTCATGTGTGTAAACAGTGTATGTGTGTGTTCTTGTGAAGCTTCATCCTCACAAAAGAATTTGTCTCGTGAGCCCTGTCTGTAGCTGACGTACAGCCTCATTTTAGGAAACATGTTTTCCATTTATATGGTTAATTATTCCGTGGTTGTTCCCTTCCTCCAGTAAAGTAATGCTGAACCTACATCTTCTTCCCTCCTCCCCTCCAGATCACCTGCCCCCACTGGGAAAAGCCAAGTCCTTCACACTCTTGCAGGACTGTGACTCACTCCATCTCACCCTGTGGACAGCCCAGGGCAGCCCATCCTTATCCTAGGTGACTATCTCTATCAATCCCAACTCTTTCTCCCAAGGGCCTTTGTCTGCCCTAGGAGAGTACAGATTTTGGTGGGAAGACTCATCCAGGCAGCCTCTATGGGACAAGGGACATCTGGATCCAGTAACACCTTGGAATAGAGTACTTCCTGTAGCCAGATTCAAGTCTCATCCCCTATGTTCTCGGTGAAAGTCATGTCTCCCTGTGTTATAGTCTCTTAAGAGGGCATGGATGTAAGCTGTGACTTTTTTTATATATACATATTTATTTATTTACTTATTTATTTTTGGCTGCGTTGGGTCTTTGTTGCTGCGTGCGGGCTTTCTCTAGCTGCGGCGAGCGGGGGCTGCTCTTCGTTGTGGTGCATGGGCTTCTCATTGCGGTGGCTCCTCTTGTTGCGGAGCATGGGCTCTAGGCACCCAGGCTTCAGTAGCTGTGGCACGCGGGCTCAGTAGCTGTGGCTTGTGGGCTCTAGAGCACAGGCTCAGTAGTTGTGGTGCACAGGCTTAGCTGCTCCGCGGCATGTGGGATCTTCCTGGACCGGGGCTCGAACCCGTGTCCCCTGCATTGGCAGGAGGATTCTGAACCACTGAGCCACCAGGGAAGCCCGTACGCTCTGACTTTTATATAAATATGAACTGCTGCCCTTAAGAACATGTGGGAAATTCTCTATCTGCTGAAGGGCCTGAGTCATTATATGTGCCCACGCTCCTGAGGCCAGATGCACTGTCTGCCATGCCCTGGTTCTCCATCTCCCTTTAACCAGGGGGATCCCTCCTAAGCACAGAGTGTAGAGTCTTCTCCACCACCCCACTTCAACAGCCTCTTGAGAGGCAAAGGGAAGGATGCATTTTCCTGCCCACAGCATCACCACCTCATTCCCAGCCATGCTATGAGTAGAGCCAGCAGGGTACCAGGCTTCACCCTAGTCAGTCTGTCCTTAAAATGCCTCCACCATTCCATCCTCATGCCTGCCTCTCCTCTAGGACCCTCCCTCATATGCTCAAATACCTGATCTTGGCCCAGAGGTGCTCCCCATGCCCAATGGAGCCCCATAATCCTGAATTCCCCTTAAATCTCCTCTGTTCTCATCAAAAACATACCAGTCTTCTGTGTCCTTTGTCCCTAAAGGCGACAGGAGATGATGCGTCACTCTGTTAATTTAATTATCACCTGATCATTTGCCAGCTAATGGGTTATCCCTTATCAAGATCAACAGACAGTAAAACTAGACGTGGGGTTCTAAGAATTCAACGTAGGCTAACAAGGAGTCACTTGAGGGAGGAGTAAGATTTCCATCTCATGCCATCCTGTGCAAAAAGTCACCAACTCGACACAAAGAGCAAAGCCAAGAGGAGCGACAGAAGGCCACTAGAAAGCACTTCTCGGAAAAGACTAGGTTAAGTGTCTTCGATCCTCACCCCTACCCTGACCTCTCTCGGAACCACACATGGAGCCTCTCTGGGCTCCCACATGGGGGGTGGGCTTCCTCACCCTGTGGTAGGGGAGTGTGGCAGACAAACAGCGCTCCAGGGGTAGGGGAGCCTCAGTGTGCTTCCCCAAGGGCACCATGGAGAGGCTAGAATACAAGGAACTCAAAGGCCAAGCCATCAAAACCACTTCTGGCAGGAATACAAGAGCCATCAAGAAGCTAATTTAGATCCCGCTTGGCTGACTTGGGCCTGGAAGGAACAGAGAAAGAACAAGAAAGTTATGCAGTGAATCGTCAGACGGCAGGAAAGACCCAAGGCCTTGGTCTTAATCACGTTCCATGTGAAGAAGTTCTGGCATGATGCATGCGTGAAACCTGCCAAGCCCTGAGTAATGGGAACAAATGAGAGAGAAAAGGGGGTGGGTGGGGGAAGCTGAGAGTGACTGGTGGGGAGGGGGAAATCAGGCCGTGTCTAGGTGGTACCAAACATCTGGGTAAACTGTAAAATGTTCAAGCCAATATCGAGTCATTTTGTCTATAGAATAGCAAACACCGAATCTGAAAATGTCTAGGTCATATCATTGTCATTTTGCTTTGTTCTCTTTTTCAGTGTTTGTGCAGATGTTTGAAAGTTCCTAGGGCATAACCAAGGCTTATTTTCAGTTATCTCCACCTTCCAGCACTTAGTACATGTCTCGTACCAGGTAGCTACTCTACATATGTTTGAGGAAGGGGAAGAGAGAAGGGGGGAAGGAGGAAGCCATGTACAGACTACCCCCAAATCCTTAATGACAGGAGGCCCACATAACTCATTGCCCAAACTGAGACAATTCTTAGAGTAAAAGTGGTTGCTAACATTGACCCAAGCCATATGGCCTCCCTACTTAATGGCTGGTTACATATGGGAGATGAAGCATTAGGAAGGAACTGCCTTTGTTGTTATTTTCCAAACACTATAAGTTAGACAAGCTTGCAGTGCAGATGAAATAGCAAGAAGCTCAGTGCAGCTGGAGCTGAGAGTGGGAAAATGAGGCAGGACTCGGACTTCATTCCAGGTGTGATGAGGTGCCATGGGTGGTAGGAGCTTGGGGAGTATGCCTGGGTGAGTGACAAGTTGTGGTTTATGGTTTTTTTGTTGTTTTTTTTTTTGTTTTTATTTATTTATTTATATGGTTGCATCGGGTCTTAGTTGCACTTTTAGTTGCAGCACGTGGGACCTAGTTCCCTGACCAGGGATTGAACCTAGGCCCCCTCCTTGGGAGCACGGAGTCTTAGCCACTGGACCACCAGGGAAGTCCCAATGTTTTAAAAGATCTGTCTGGCTGTAGTACGGAGAATGAATTGTAGGGGGAAGAGAAGCACCAGGCCATCGTGGTTGTCCAAGTGCAAGGGAATGGTGGCTTGTGCTGGGGGTGGTGGGTGCCGAGGAGGTGGAAAGAAAGGGACGGTTTTAGCACAACTGGTCTACATTGAGTTACTGATGCAATGGACGTGGGAAGCGAGTTAAGAGAGGCATCTGCGGGGGGAGGGATAAATCAGGAGCTTGGGATGAACATACACACACTATTATATATAAGATAGACAACCAACAAGGACCTACTGTAGAGTACAGGGAACTCTCCTCAATATTCTGGGATAACCTCTATGAGAAAAGAATCTAAAAAAGAATGAATTTATGTATATGTATAACTGAATCACTTTGCTGTACACCTGAAACTGACACAACATTGTAAATCAACTAGACTCTAATAAAATTAAAATTAAAAGAGAGAGGCACCAAGGATGATCCCTAGGTTCAGAGGTTGAGTCACCAGCTGGGTAGATGGTGATGTCCTTTGTCTAGATGGAAGCCAGGGGAGGTCAGTAGTCTTACAAGGACTTGACTGACGTCTGTCTAAAAATGAGTTACCCTGAAACCCTCATCTAGTCCCTGTGTCCCCCACATGTTTATCTCCCTTGGCTCTTACCACCGTCTATACTTGTTTTATATATGGGCTTATTCGGTTAATGATTATCTCCCCTGCCAGACCGCTGGCCCCTTGAGAGCAGGGACTTTGTCTTGTTCACCAATATGCCTAGGATCCAATATGTGCTCAATAAATATTTGCTGAAAGGAAAACCAAGATAAGTTTTTTAAAATGCTAAACTTGAGTTCTAGTACAAGTTCTGGGACCAGTGAGCTTCAGAACCTTGGTCAAGCCATTGGGCCTTGCTGATTCTTGACTCTCATCATTACAATGACAGTTTGCATGAGGTGCTTGCCAAGGTCCTTTCCACCTCAAACATTCGGGGACCATGATTATGTTCCTTGATGCTCCCAGGTGAGCTAGAATCAGCAAAACCAGAAGATGGTGTCCAAAGTCCTCAAACCGAAGAAATATTGTTGACCTAGAGTTGAGGAGGGAGGTTTTCCCCAGTGCCCAAGCCCTCACACCAGTAAGCAGAGATATATCAACATCATAGGGAAGCAGCACATCAGGTAGAGCAGGCTGGGCTCGTTCCCTTGGTCCTTAAGGAGGCAGATAGCACATCACCCCCACTACTAGCACTGAGCATATACCCAAGGTCCCCATTTCTCCAGGGCTGTAGCTTGGGGTCCTACCACTCTGTGAGTCATCATCAGGGTCTCCCTTTCTTTTCTTTCATGTCTGTTCCCATTATTCAAAGTTTGGTGTGTGTTTTACATGCAATACGCCAGATCATCTTTGTATTAAAAATGACTAAGTCTGCAAACTACAATGAGGTATCACCTCACACCAGTCAGAATGGCTATCGTTAAAAAGTCTACAAATAACAAATGCTGGAGAAGCTGTGGAGAAAAGGGAACCCTCTTACACTGTTGTAACTTGGTATAGCCATTATGGAGAACAGTATGGAGGTTCCTTAGAAAACTAAAAATAGAACTACCATATGATCCAGCAATCCCACTCCTGGGAATATACCCAGACAAAACTATAATTCAAAAAGATACATGCACCCCTCAGGACTTCCCTGGTGGTGCAGTAGTTAAGAATCCACCTGCCAGTGCAGGGGACACGGGTTTGAGCCCTTGTCCAGGAAGATCCCACATGCCGTGGAGCAACTAAGCCTGTGCGCCACAACTACTGAGCCTGTCCTCTAGCACCCATGAGCCACAACTACTGAGCCCACGTGCCACAACTAACTGAAGCCCGCGTGCCTAGAGCCCATGCTCTGCACCAAGAGAAGCCACCACAATGAGAAGCCCGTGCACTGCAACAAAGAGTAGCCCCCACTTGCCGCAACTAGAGAAAGCCCACGTGGAGCAACGAAGACCCACCTCAGTCAAAAATTAATCGTTTTTAAAAAGATACATGCACCCCTATGTTCACAGCAGCATCGTTCACAATAACCAAAACACGGAAACAACCTAAATGTCCATCGACAGATGAATGGATAAAGATGTGGTACATATATACAGTGGAAAACTACTTAGCCACAAAGAAAGAACAAAATAATGCCATCTGCAGCAACAAGGATGTAACTAGAGATAATCATACTAAGTGAAGAAAGTCAGAAAGAGAAAGACAAATACCATATGGTATACTTATATGTGGAATCTAAAATATGGCACAAATGAACCTATCTACAAAACAGAAACAGACTCATAGACATAGAGAACAGACCTGTGGTTGCCAAGGGGGAGGGGGGAGGGAGAGGGATGGACTGGGAGTTTGGGGTTGGTAGATGCAAACTATTACCTTTAGAATGGATAAACAACAAGGTCTTATTGTGTAGCACAGTGAACAGTATTCGATATCCTGTGATAAACCATATGGAAAAGAATATTAAAAAAATGTCTATATGTGTATAACTGAGTCACTTTGCTGTACAGCAGAGATTGGCCCAACAATGTAAATCAACTATACTTCAATTTTTAAAAAAATGACTAAGTCTGCTATCCTCTGAAATACAAGGCATGATTTTATTTCCTTGTTTCCTCCTTCCTTTTTCCAGCCCCAGGTCCACGAGGGAACTTTGGAATGAGGCCCATGAAAGCTGTTGCTCTGCCAGCAGCTCTGTGATCTCTGGGTCTCCCTGATTCCACATTTGGCATTCCCGAACCCACCAGCTTCCCTCTGACCTCTCCTCTCTCTCCTTGCCAACAGAAAGAGAGTGCATGGATAAAAGAAACCGATGGATAACCCAAAACCCCATGTTAGTCATTAGTTAAAACTTCCTGAGCCACTAACAAGAACCAGAACTCATCCCAGGAATATTTCAAAACCTCTGCATTCAGGCTAGGTTGGTGTCGAGTTGCAACACTATCCACTGTAGCTCGTGCCAACAGCTAGACCAGGCTCAGGAAAAAGCTCCAGAACACCAGGACAGCGGCCAGAGACCTGAGCTCAGTTATCACAGCCAGATGTACCGCTGGTGGCCCCTCTCCGCCTGCTTCTCCAAACCATGGATCCCAAGCCCCAGCCCATGTTCAGCCACAAGGACTCTTCTTCTGCTCTACCTTCCTGACTGTAAGTGGACCTCTGACCACCAATCTCTGGCCACTCTCTGCCTCGGCCCCGTGTCTGACACGGGCCCTCACCTACTCTGTATGAACATCCACACTAGTGCCCTTCAGAATCAAAGGAGCCAAATCTTCACGGGTTTACCAGCTCTCCTCTTTGCATTTTTCTCTACCTTCCCAATCTGTAGCTTATAACCTGTTTTGGGTCCTCTCTTGACCTTTCTTAGGCTAGTCTGAGTCTCTTCTTAGGCTAGAGCCTCCTCTTATGGAACTCCTGTTCCAAGGTTCCTTTGGGAGCTCTGTGAGCAGCCACACTGGTGACTGTTTTCTCTGCCACAGTCTCTTGCTTATCCTGCTGCTTCTAGATCTTTTGTTATAGAGAGACATGGCCAGGCCCTCCAAACTCTCTTTACTCAGGCCTCACCCAATTTGAAGAAAAATTAACACACCTGGTAGCAACTGCTGGCTGCACAGACATGCCTTCCAGGTCTGGTCTGAACCACCATCATGTCCTGGCAGTATCTGCAACAGGGTCTGGTTATCTCTATCTGTAATAACAGATAACTGCCCTTGTCCTTCTACAGTTATTCTCTAAACTGTGATCCTGTAGAAGTAGAAATCTGATCATATCACACCTGTGCTCAAAATCCTGCAATTTTCCTCCCATTAATCTCAGGGTAAAAGCCGAAGTCTTCACAACGGTCTAGAAGTCCCTTCAAAACTGGAGGTGTACCCAATTGTTTCTCAAAGATAACCAGGCATGTTCCTGCCTCAGGGCCTTTGCACTGGCTGTTCCTCTGCCTGAAATAGTTTTCTCTGGATAGCATGGCTCACTCACTCCTTCTGCTACTTCAAATCTTTTCTCAAATGGCATATGCAGCCCACCTCATTTACAATTTCAACTTCCACCTAGCCATCCTATTCCCCCTTACCCTGCTTTTATTTTTCTAAATTACAGTCTATTATACCATGTAATTCTCTTACCTAGTATGTAATTCTTTATTTCTGTCTCCTCCACTAGCATTTAAGCTCCCAGAGGGCAGGAATTTTTGTCTGTCTTGTTCAGTGATGAATCCTCAGTGTCTCGAACAGTGCCTGACACAATATTATTGAACGGATTAATTACTCCATTAATTAATAAGAAACTCATCAGTAGTTAAGAGTCCCAACTCTGGTCTTACTGCCAGGTTTGAATCTCAGATTTTCTACTTCTAATAGCTATGTGACTTCAAGCGAGCTTCTTAACTATTTTATACCTCAGTTTATCCGTATGCAAAAATGAAAAAAAAAATAATTGCCAAGTACTTCACAGGACCGTCAATGGGAAAATTCATGAAGTATGCTTAGCACGGTGCCTGGAATACAGAAAGAACTCTGTGGAAGGTATTTATTATCTTCAATGCTGGTGGGTGAATTAGACTTTTGGAAATATTCAAAAAGCCACCTGGACTGAAGCCTGGTAAATAAAGTAATAGCGTCTCTGCTCAAGCAAGATGGGAAGATAAGGCAGTATGAGCAGTTCTCTTCTGTGGTTAATACACCAGCTCTAGAAAACAATTCTGGGAAAGGAAAAAAAAAAAAAAAAAAAGCAACTCATGTTTTCAGCAGTGGTACTCCCAGTGTGGCCACTTGGAAGGACAACACCCACTTGGCTGCATCAGGTCTGACGCATTTGCTAGTCCCACAGAGTCCCAGTAATAGAGATAGAAACAGTAGAAATGGAGACCCTAGAGGTCCTCTGCTGTACCTCCTGCTTCACCCACTCACTTTATGTTGCTTTTCTGCCCAGGAGGGCCAACTGTTCTCTGAGTATGTGGGTCAAGGACCTCTGGGGAGAGAGTGCCCAAGAGGCTTTACGGAGAGGATGGCACAGAAAGTGATACCCTGAACCAGACTAAGCAGTAACCTGAGTGTTGGGAAGGTCTAGAAACCCAATCTGGGGAAGAGTGATCAGAGATGTGACAGCTCATTTGCAGAATAGTCTTTCAGGGGCCCTGAGGAAGGGAAGAAGGGGCAGACTCACCCCCAAATGGCTGATCACCACCCACCCCATTACAGCTCTGTGGCCTTCCTTCTCCTCTCCTCAACTCTGGTACCTCAGTGGGAAGGGGGGAAGATATAGTGGAGGGCCAGAGAGACACACTCAACCCTGCCACCTGAGAAGACATAAAGTCTCGGGCTCTTCCATTCCAGCCGTGCCCTCTGTCCCTCTCCAGGGCTAAGCATATGCTTCAAATTGCATTCGAGACTCAAGGAGGACCTTGGAGACTTACAGAGGAAGAAGCTGAGGCCCAGAGAGAAGAGTATGGGGTTGGCCGACCCAACTGGTAGCCCATCTATATCCCTTCAGCCCATCCCCAAGGTCACCTGTGGACAGCCTCTTACCCGGCAATGGCTTCCCACATGTCCCTGCCCGAGCGTGGCCTCTGGCCTAAGAAACACGCTCAGCCAGCAGGCAGAACAGGCCACATGTGCCAGGAGGTTAAGACTGTTAATACTTAGAAGTGACCCTCCACCTACCAAGGGAATGATTTCAAGGTGTGCCACACAGTTTCTTAGAGGGACATTTTCTCATCCAGTTCAGGCCCCAAATGTTAAAAGAATCAGGGAAAATACTTTCATATTCAAACAAGAAGTGCTAAGCTGGAGGTTCTAACCATTTTTGTTCCCTTGGACTCCTTTGGCAATCTGGCGGAGACTGTGGGCTTCTCCTCTGGATAATTATTTTTAATGCACAAACTAAAATATATAGGATTATAAAGGACACTAAATATGTTAAAAACAATTATCAAAATACTTTTAAATAATTTTGGGATATCATAATATGCAGATGTCTTCATTTTTGCACAACAAATAATAAGACTGAAAGGAGAGTCTCATAATTAACATAATTTGAAAGTAGCAATGAGCATAAATAATAGTTTCTGCACCACCTGCAATGTGACATGAAAATATGTGCGATTACCGTTGTTGACAAAGTCACAGCCACTGCTGATACTACCGTGGTGTTGCCTGAATTCATAACTGAAGGAAATCATAACATTCAGTTAGAAGTTAAAAAATAAAGATGTAATTATTTCCCATCAAAGTTAAAACGTTTCCATCCAATTTCACAGACCCCCTGAATTCTCTACATGGACCCTATGGGGTCTTTGAACAACAGAGGTTAGGAACCCTGTGCAGGAATATCTATGTGACTTGCTAACTGGTGACTCAAAACTGGTTCAATGCCCCTTGAACTTCCATTCCCTTTCTTTCTGAATAATTCAGTCCTATGGCCATTCATCGGGGCAGAGCAAGGTTCTGCAGCAGAGACGGAGGAAGCCACAATGGCCCACAGTAGGGTATCAGCGTTGAAACAGAGTGAAGAGGGTGGCCCCATCCGGGAGGTGATGACAGCAGACATGGGAGATATAAAGGGCACTGATCAAATCAATAAATGAATTACTAATGAAAGCAAGGTTTCTCATTGTTAGACAAGACAGTTACAAATACAGACAGGGGGAAAGGTAGAATGAACCCTGGGGTTGGATTCCAACTGGAGACATCTGTGTGAATTTACAGTTTTCAACGGTTAGAGAAATGTGTATATACAGACTCTAGCTCTGGCCATAGAGAGGGCCTGGGAGCAAAAATACCCCAATAACAATGAGAACACCTAGCCCTCAGATCTTGGCTTCCAAATACAATTTTCTACTAAAAGAGACCACGGCTCCTTGGAGAAATGGCTGATTCCAGGATTGGGGGGCAGAAAGTACAAACGAGCCTAGAGCATCTTACTGTGCCAGAAAGCACTCAAACAATGACAGGGGAGCTTCCGAGAAGATGGCGGAAGAGTAAGACGCGATCACCTTCCTCCCCACAGATACACCAGAAACACATCTACACGTGGAACAACTCCTACAGAACACCTACTGAACGCTGGCAGAAGACCTCAGACCTCCCAAAAGGCAAGAAACCCCTCCACGTACCTGGGTAGGGCAACAGAAAGAAGAATAAACAGAGACAAAAGGATAGGGACGGGACCTGCACCAGTGGCAGGGAGCTGTGAAGGAGGAAACTTTCCACACACTAGGAAGCCCCTTCGCGGGCGGAGACTGCGGATGGCGGAGGGGGAAAGCTTCGGCGCCGCGGAGGAGAGCACAGCAACAGGGGTGCGGAGGCCAAAGTGGAGAGATTCCCACACAGAGGATCAGGGCCGACCGGCACTCACCAGCTCGAGAGGCTTGTCTGCTCACCCGCCGGGGCGGGCGGAGCAGGGAGTTGAGGCTCGAGGCTTCCGTCCGAGCACCGGGAGAGGACTGGGGTTGGCGGCGTGAACACAGTCTGCAGGGGGTTAGTGCACCATGGCTAGCCAGGAGGGAGTACGGGGAAAAGTCTGGACCTGCCGACGAGGCAAGAGACGTTTTCTTCCCTCTTTGTTTCCTGGTGCGCGGAGAGGGGATTAAGAGTGCTGCTTAAAGGAGCTCCAGAGACGGGCACGAGCCGCGGCTAAAAGCGCGGACCCCAGAGACGGGCGCGAGCCGCGGCTAAAAGCGAGGACCCCAGAGACGGTCATAAGACGCTAAGGCTGCTGCTGCCGCCACCAAGAAGCCTGTGTGCGAGCACAGGTCACTCTCCACATCCCCCTTCCGGGGAGCCCGTGCAGCCCGCCACTGCCAGGGTCCCGGGATCCAGGGACAACTTCCCCGGAAGAACGCACAGCGCGCCTCAGGCCACACACTCTCCCCGCACGCACTCCGTGCCCCTCCCTCCCCCCGGCTGAGTGAGCCAGAGCCCCCGAGTCAGCTGCTCCTTTAACCCCGTCCTGTCTGAGGGAAGAACAGACGCCCTCCGGCGACCTACATGCACAGGCAGGGCCAAATCCAAAGCTGAGCCCC
>NW_020174096.1:2928837-2929095 GCF_003031525.2 Neophocaena asiaeorientalis asiaeorientalis | reverse complement strand
CTTCCTTCCTTCCTTCCTCCCTCCCTCCCTCCTTTCTTTCTTTCTTTCTTCTTCTACTAATTCTTTCTTTCTACTTTTTCTGCCTTTTATTCTGAACTGTGTGGATGAAAGGCTCTTGGTGCTACAGTCAGGAGTCAGTGCTGTGCCTCTGACGTGGGAGAGCCAATTTGAGGACACTGGTCCACAAGAGACCTCCCAGCACCACATAATATCAAACGGCGAAAATCTCCCAGAGATCTCCATCTCAACACCAGCACC
>NW_020174096.1:2927865-2928126 GCF_003031525.2 Neophocaena asiaeorientalis asiaeorientalis | reverse complement strand
GAAACATCTCAAATAAACAACCTAACCTTGCACCTAAAGCAATTAGAGAAAGAAGAACAAAAAAAACCCAAATTTAGCAGAAGGAAAGAAATGATAAAAATCAGATCAGAAATAAATGAAGAAGAAATGATACCAAAGATCAGTAAAACTGAAAGCTGGTTTTTTGAGAAGATAAACAAAATCAATAAACTATTAGCCAGACTCATCAAGAAAAAAGGGAGAAGACTCAAATCAATAGAATTAGAAATGAAAAAGGAGAAG
>NW_020174096.1:2923728-2927810 GCF_003031525.2 Neophocaena asiaeorientalis asiaeorientalis | reverse complement strand
AGAGGGTGTGGAGAAAAGGGAACCCTCTTGCACTGTTGGTGGGAATGTAAATTGATAGAGCCACTGTGGAGAAGAGTATGGAGGTTCCTTAAAAAAGTACAAATAGTGGGCTTCCCTGGTGGCACAGTGGTTGAGAGTCCGCCTGCCGATGCAGGGGACAGGGGTTTGTGCCCTGGTCCGGGAAGATCCCACATGCCGCGGAGAGGCTGGGCCTGTGAGCCATGGCCGCTGAGCCTTTGCGTCCGGGGCCTGTGCTCCGCAACGGAAGAGGCCACAACGGTGAGAGGCTTGTGTACCACAAAAGAATAAAAATAAAAATAAAACTACAAATAGAACTACCATATGACCCAGCAATCCCACTACTGGGCATATACCCTGAGAAAACCATAATTCAAAAAGAGTCATGTACCAAAATGTTCATTGCAGCTCTATTTACAATAGCCCAGAGATCATCCTAGAGGGGTGGGATAGGGAGGGTGGGAGGGAGGGAGACGCATGAGGGAAGAGATATGGGAACATATGTATATGTATAACTGATTCACTTTGTTATAAAGCAGAAACTAACACACCATTGTAAAGCAATTATACTCCAATAAAGATGTAAAACAAACAAACAAAAACTGAAGAACAGAAAAAAAAAAAAAACAATGACAGGGTTTATGTGAAAGGAATATAGAAGTCAGCTTGAATGTGATCCCACTGGCCAAAACAGGGACAATTTGAGCATCAAAATAAATAAGAAGAAGAATTAAAATGTGTTCAGTATAATGAGAAACTATGAGTCTGTACATATGTAAATAAATAGATGAATCTATTGAATGTTTAATTAGGAATGAGATGTTTATACAGTTTCAAAACACCTCCCCACAAAACACATATTAATTACACAGGAAAAAGAGTACCTTTTCAGTGGGAAAGCCTAGGAGACATTAACTTAATCAAGTAATCAAAGGTAACAACACCAGTAATAACATAAAGAGGCATCTGTGCCACTTGGTAAGATGCAATGAAAAGCACATAACCTAACTGCTGTGGTGTTCCTGCCAAAACATGCCTAATCCGAATATAATCACAAGGAAACGTCTAACATCTAAATTGAGGGACGTGCTACAAAATACTGGCCTGTGAACTTCAAAGTGTCAAGGTGATAAAAATCAAGGTAGGTCTTGTCATGTCTCTCAGGCCTCCAGACTGAAGGAGGCCTGAGAGGCATGACAACCAAGTGCAGCCTGTGATTCTGAACTGTACCCTTTTGCTATGAGGACATTATTAGGACAATTGGCAAAACTTGAATAGGGTGTGAGGATTAGATGATAGCAAGGTATCAGTATTCATTTCCCAATTTTGATGCTTGAATTGTGGTTACACAGGAAAATGTTTTTTGTAGAAAACATCCTCTAGAATATTCCAGGGTGATAGGATACAAGTTGGAAATCTACTCGTAAAAGGTTCAGAGGAAAAAAACGTTCTTTGTACTTACTATCTTTCCAACTGTTTTTGAAAGTTTGAGATTGTTTCAAGATATAAAAAGAGGAGGAAAGGTTAATTCTGTGACCTATAGTCCATCATTTACCTTCAGCCAGTACATAAGAGGAAATAAAAATAATCAAAGGAAAACTGGGGAGCATGGACTTCTTGGAATAGAGCTGTGACCTTATACTTGGAGAATCCCATTCATTTCAGTTGAGAGGCAGGGAGAGACATTCTCCACTGCCACCAAACCTTAGAGGGTGGATATAATTGCCTGAAAGAGAGATTAACTCTTGTCCCCTACGGTGATACTCAAGAAGCTGCAGAAACAGAGCCACTGAACACTACAACCAGAGCAGGACATGAAAGAGTTTGAGTGCAGCCTGTCCTTCCAGAGTTGGGTGGGCAAAGAATACATAATATCTCCCAGAAGCAGTTAACATCATGGAGGACAGGTATTCTTGAGCCACCTTGAAAGGATGCAACCCCAAAGGTAAAGTGATCCCATAACCAGAAGCTCAGAGGTAGGAGGAGATCAGAAGTAGGGAGAGGGGAACCATAGGTGGTCAATAGGAGGGTGAGCCCTAAGTCAGGGAATGAGACGGTGGGCAATGCCTGATGCCCCTTTAGGGAAAGGATATCTCCTAAGACCTCCAAAACACAGAGAGAGAGAGAGAGAGAGAGAGAAAGCACCAGTATTTGAGTTTTGACACCCAGAGGGCATCAGCCCCAGAATTCAACTGCATTAATATCAGATTAAAACCACAAAGAACCAGCAGCAGCACCATAAGTGGCAGAAGAGGAAAGAAACAGCAAGAAAGAGAAATCACAGAACAAAGGACACTCTACCCTTCCCCACTGCAAGTTCCCGAGGCTGGATCGGACCTCGAAGTTCTGAATTGGAAGAAAACTTGAAATTTTGATTTGGATCATAATATTTTAATACCAGAAAGCAAGACTAAAATACCCAAAAGTGACCAAACACCTATGGAATCTTCCAGGGACAGGGAAGGAAAAGCCGAAAGAACCTGTTTGAAAAGCAATGGTGAGCAGGAATAACGTGACTCTCTGCTTCTCCCCAGTGAGTCCAGCCCATTCAATCCGCCATTACACATGCGTTATCCTGCTGAGTCCTCACGAGACCCAAGGAGGGTGGCCTTCACTGCAAGCCCGACTGAAAGGGACTGAGTGCAGCTTCATGGGTACCAAGTCACAGCACCCAGTGTGCCAGCCTTCCCGGAGCCCCTGGCACTGCTCTGCACCACCGCTTCACATGTGGGTAACGTGAAGGCAAGCCGGTAGGTGGGCAGCAGAAACCATGGGAGGATAATGCAAAGCACCGTTGCAGAGAATTTGCTTTGCTGTGTAGTGGCTTCCCGGGAAAACCACAGCTACAGGGAGGATTAGCAATCAGGGATGGGATGGTTAGTGCAGAGGCACTGGCAGAAAACATAACTGTGAAAGCTGAAAGCCCAGCAGAGAAAAGCCCAGGCCACCAAGAGTCTGTTTATTCACCCACTGCAGTGGTTCTTAATCTTGCTGGTACACTAGAATCACCTGGGAGCTCTTTAAAATCCTGGTGCCTGGGGCCTAAACTCAGAGACTCTAGACACTGGAATTTTTTTTTTTTTTTTTTTAAGCTCCCTGGATGATTCTAATGTGCAACCCAGGTTGAGAACCGCAGCTTGACTGCAATGGATTTTCTTACTTCCATTTGGGGGGAAAAAAAAGGAAAAAGAAAAACGTTTTGTCTCAATTACAAATGTCAACTCCAGGAATGTTTGGGTGAGCATGAACCTCAACCCTGAAAAGTAAATTGTACGAAATAGAAACATACTAATGAACATTCAGGCATAGCGTCATCTACTAGGTATAAGTTTAGAGATAGAGAGATTGATCTATCTTCCTGTGCTAGTGGTAAAATTTATTTTTTATTTATTTAAAAGTGTTTTTCCTGCATTTGGCGGAAATGGTCATCAGTTCATCTTATCTACACTTACCTGGTCCCCCTTCTAAAAAAACACACGTTTGGGCTTCCCTGGTGGCGCAGTGGTTGAGAGTCCGCCTGCCGATGCAGGGGACACAGGTTCGTGCCCCCGGTCCGGGAGGATCCCACACGCCGCGGAGTGGCTGGGCCCGTGAGCCATGGCCGCTGAGCCTGCGCGTCCGGAGCCTGTGCTCCGCAACGGGAGAGGCCACAACAGTGAGAGGCCCGCGTACCGCAAAAAAAAGGAAAAAAACCACACACGTTTACATAGTAGCTGTACAATATTTAAGTGTGCAAGAAGTTACAAAACAGAGCAAAGCCATGAGACTCACCACGTGAGTGGCTGGGAGACTTTGTTTCATGTAAACTCTCTAGAACTAGCCAAACCCCACACTACAGCGTTTCCATCCACCCACCGACATTAGCGTTTCAATAAAAGCAGAAAACAAGCAGTTAGACAAGTCTACACTTTCACGTTATTTCACTCCAATGTCACTTTCAACTTCCACCCCGTTTTAATATTAACATGTGCTTATTACTCACATTAAAAGGAAAGATCCAGGGCTTCCCTGGTGGCGCACTGGTTGAGAGTCCGCCTGCCGATGCAGGGGACGCGGGTTCGGGC
>NW_020174096.1:2869853-2923264 GCF_003031525.2 Neophocaena asiaeorientalis asiaeorientalis | reverse complement strand
CGTACCGCAAAAAAAAAAAAAAAAAAAGGAAAGGTCCAGATTCCTCCGCTTGAAGGTTAAGGTCCTTCACAATCTATTTCCATCCTAACTTTCAACCTTTACCTCCCTCTACCCATATCCTACTCCAGAACAAATTATCTTTCACAGCTAGTAAGTCCACTCACTATCCCAAACTTCCTAAAGCCACCTTTTTTTTCCTTCCATGTACTTTTTTTTCATTAAAAAGTATTTTTAACTAATTATTTTTCCCTACTGAAGATAGTAGTGTTTCATCTTAAACTGAAGCAAAAACGTATTTAAATAAACATAGATACATACACTTGTCTTTTCTACTAATAAAAAGACAATGCTGACCATATCATCAACAAGCACAGAGACAGACTCATCCCACTATGGCTCCAACCCTTCACCCCGCTCTGGATCCTCGGCCTTTGCAATGTGACTTGGCTGCTCTACCGACCAAAAGGGGGCACATATTTCCCCACTCCTTCGTCCTCAGTTTGTGACTTGCTTTGAACATTGGGCAGACCTGATACAAGCCAAAGCTAAAAAGAAGCACTCAGGTGTTTCTACTTTTGCTTTTGTTCGTCTGCAATTGCTTGGAGAAAATGCCAGGGCTAGCCCATTGGAGGATGAGAAGCACATGGCCCAATGACCCCAGAGGCCTCAGCCAACAACTGCCAGACTTGTATGTGAGTGAACTCAGCTGAGACCAGAAGAACCTCCCAGCTGAGTCCATCCTAGATCAGCCAACCCTTGAGACCATCATACTAGACAGCCCAAGACCAGAAGAACTGCCCAAACAAACCCAGCCTAAACTGCCATCTTGCTAACTGACAGACAGGCTTAATAAATAACCAATTGTTTTCAGTCACTGAGTTTCAGGATGGTTTGTGGCAATCGATAAATGATACAAGCACTATACTGAAAACTGTATAGTGAAAATTTAAGTGAAAACAACTGGGCAAAGATAAGACTGCAAGACCCATGGGGGCAAGGACTATGTTGGGTGGTTTTCACCACTGCATCCCCTTTGCACAGCCCAGGAACAGTTATAGGTACTCAATAACATATGCTGGATGAGGAAAACATCTGGTAGTAATGGATCCGATGCTGTAACAGTTCTCAGATTGGTCATAAAATCATTAACTTCCAAACTTTTAAAAATATAACTGACCCACTACTATCATTTACTTACCTTTTTTCCTTTCCAAGTCAAAATCCCCAGCTAGCGCACATAAACCAAAAAGGGTTTCTGTAAAAGGCTTTTCCCAAACACGCCGATGACTCTTTGCCCCATCACGTAAAGTTATTTCTCTCCAGCTGCCAGGCTGCTCCTGCAAGACTAGAGCCTAGCCAGTTACAGTAGCTGGTATAAAAGCTAATCTTAGAAAACACACATCACTTCTCCAACCCCATAATTAAGACCAGAAATCTGTAACTGAGACATTCATAAAACTGGGGTTTCCATGTGCCAGCTTTGCCTTAGAGTTCTACACAATGGGCTGGATTTGGGGAAGGCTGCCCAGAATAATCTGATGGGCAGGAGAATGGGCTTCTGAATGGTCAATGGCCAATGGGAGCAGGCCCAAGCCCGTACTTTCCAAATCCTCTTCTCCTAGTTCATGGCTCATTACTTCTCTGTCCACCCTTGATCACTATTAAGGGCCAGGACTAACCAACTGTCAGCAAATCCATAATAGAAGAACAAATTTCTATGGACAAGGTTAGTAATTGTTTGGCTTTTGGAGTTCTGTCTTTATTAATGTCTCCAGTGGCTAGTTGTAAATGAGAAGTCTTTTAACTTCTCAGAAGGATATTTCTATTTCACCAATTTTAGCTTTCACAGAAGGGACCAGTTTCCAGTCCTGATACTTGGCTTCAAGTCAGAGAGGTTTATGTAGACAGGGCTTATTACTGAGTTCTGATTTATTAACATGCTTATTTAGACACAGTCATAACAAAGACTGGGAAGCTACAGCCTCTCCTTCCCCAAATGCAAACATATACATGTGCTTTACCTCTGACTCCATTTATCTGGACCAAAGTGCTGATATTAGAAGGTCATCCTTGAAGACACCTTAGGAATCTCTTTGATATAGCCAGAGGATAAAACCGCCATATCCACATATGTCTTCAATTGCTGAGATATTCTTTTCCCACCACTTCCCACTGAGGAGAATTTTTCAATCTGTTTAATTCGAGGGAGGAGCCAGGTTGCTATTTTGGGTTTAACTATGAAATATTTATTGAGTTCTAACTTACCAAGAGCTATTTGAAACCCCAGGGCCTTAAGATTGCATCATTTTTATACAAATTGGCTCAGAAATTGATCAGATAATAGGAGGAGCAAAGAGGGAATGTCACCCTGATTGGAAGGAATGGCAGACCAGGGAGCTTGGAGTATAAGCACCCAGAGGACAGGAAGGGCAGCTTTGGCATGCTTCATTCACTGTTACAGGCATAGCATGTGAAAACTGAAAAGTACCTTAGAGATCATATATTGCAAACTTTGCATTTTATATGAGGAAATTAGGCCCAGAGAGTTTAAGTGATCTACCCAAGGTCACACAGCAAGTCGGGAAGACTCAAGATAGATTTTCTTCAGCAAATAACCATGAGTACCATCTACAAAGACAGGGCAGTATTACAGGGTTTGATGTTGTAGTTACAAGCCAGAGTACAGAATCCCAAATGTTCTTACCTCTGGGGCCAAACTCAGTGCACACATACCAGTAGCATTTCTCATTATACATTAGCTCCCAGCAGTGAAGAACTCATGATTTAGAGCAAGGGTTCTCAATCTCAGCACTATTGACATTTTGGCCCAGATAATTCATTGTTGGGTAGGGGTCTGGGGCTGTCCTGTGCATTATAAAACGTCTTGCAGTATCCCTAGCCTCTACCCACTAGATGCCAGTAGCATCTAGTTTGGTTCTCCAGACACTGTCAAATGTCCCCTAAGGACCAAAATTGCCCCAGTTTAGAACCACTGATTTAAAGAAAAATTAATCTGACACCTGTTCAAGGCCCCACATAAGCATCATTGAGCTGAATGACATATTTGTATGAATGGTGAAGGTAGAAAGACCTAGAGAGTTAAAGAGGAAGACTGGATATCACCATAGTATTCTCCAGTGCCTAGAACTATGCTTGGTACAAAAAACTTACATTCCATCTTCTTAGAAATTAATATAATTAATAATTATTATTTATTATTAATAAGTGCTAACTATTATTTTATTATTAATAATACATGTTCACTTATTAATAAAAATCTTCTGAATGCTTAAAGTTTACATTCAAATCATTTTCTTTCATTTTTCTTACTCCTCATGTACAGTGGGTATTCTTTTCCTAATGGTCACTGCAGTTCTTCTTTTAAAAAATCATAGCCCAAAGAGTATACAAAGTACACAAATATAGAGTAACAATAATCCCCCAAATAACAATTCTAAAAAAAAACCTCATTCACATTTGATCCTTTACTAAATCAAAATCCACTTGGATAAATGTGCCAACATCTGAGGTAGATTAGCTTGCATTAGGGCAATCAGGTTACTTTCCTACCACCCAGCCCCTAGGTAGTAAGGACAGAAGTGGTTAAAAGGGGTAGAGAGGAAGGATGGGATGTGGGCACTGCAGAGTACCAGTTTCATTTCATTTCAAACCCCCAGTATGAAGCAACTCCAAAGTCCTAGGGAATGTAGTGATCTATAACTTGGTTGCGGTACCAACTTGAGGCTGGGATGTCTGAGGAACTGGTGAAAGGAGCCCAGCCAGCTGACCAGGACCACACTGGACTCAGCTCCATCACTCACAGATGACACGTACGAAGTGATTCTGGTAGGTGATTTTTAAAAACTTGTTTCTCTGTGAAAAATTGCTATCAAGCGAGGAATGAAACCTCAGGGAAAGTTGGAAAGGCAGTTAACTGCAGTTAATGAGCAACGGCAACCAGAGAAACATTGGCCTCTCAAGGGAAATGAGAATTAAGAGGAAATCAAGGAGTTGTACAAACATTCTCTTATTCTCACTTTATTCTCAAATTTAGGGAGTCAGAAAGTTCTGGAGCACAGTCCTCTGGGTTGTCTACTGTGAACTCTCACTTACCCAGGAGCACATGAGTGAGGGTCCAGCCTGAGGGGCTCTGACGTTGCGGGCTGGGTGGTAGGTAGGAGAGGCGGTAGGTGGAAGCCCCAGAAAGAGGTTTGCTTGGCGACTCTGCCTTTCCAGCGCTGCCTTCCCAAGCAGCTCTCGCTTAACTCTAGGGTGTCGGGTACCAAAGAGATACCTAGAGTCAGGGATGGACATCAGGTGTTCTGTCTTGCCCCGTAGAAGCACATCAGCTATGGAAGGATGCTAATGTCAGGAAAATAGACCCGACATGGAGAGGCCTGGCAGCATCACTCCAGGGACTTAGAAGGAGGCCAAAAGATGCCTGTTCTCCTGAAGACTCACTGGCCAGGGTGATGGCTGTGCTTTCCAAGGCTCATCAAGCTGTTCTGATCTCCTTCCCTGCTAGTGCTACCACTGAGGCCCAAAGAAGCCAGACCCATCAATGCCCTGGGCTGCGCAATTTCCCGCCACACGTCCCTTCCCTAGAACCTGGAGGAAGAGACCAGCTGCATATCTTATTTCAAAGGGGCTAGGGAGTGAACTGCCTGCTTGGAGGCGCTCCCAACAGCTCCAAATCTCTGACAAACCATGGCTCCCACATGAGCCAGCAGGAAGGTATTCACACTTGGTTCTACCAGCAGTCACCAAGCTGGACAGAACCCCACAGTTGTCCTTCTTCAGAAAAGTTTGCCCTTCCATGATGTACCAGGTGCTTTATATATTGTCTTATTTATATGTTGTAACAGCCTTCCCCATAACGACATGGCAAAGTGCATATTTATAAGTGAGAAAACTAGGGTTAGGAGAAGGTAAGTAATTTGTCCAAGGTTGCACCAACACGTAAGTGATCTGGCTGAGATAGAACCAAGCCTAAGTCCTGTGCTCTCTCCATGACAGCAAAGGATGTCTAAGACCCAAGAAAGATGCAGTGTTTAGGTCAAGACTGAGCCTCTCCTGCCTGACTTGTTCTGGGACAGACGTGGAAAATTCCACTGGGGCTGCATCTCTCCATGCCACCTGCCACATGGTGGTTTCTGTGGCACGCCAAGAGCATCCTCAAAAGTGGCTATGAGCATTGCTGCCCTCTGGATCTGGACTTCCCACCGCACACAACCTGGGACCTCCAGAGATTCAATGCAGACAGTCAGCCCCCCAACCCAACACAAGACCTCACAATCAGAGTCTGTGGGCCCCTTCTTAGAGTTGGGGACAAACAGGTAGCCTTAGCCTAACTACTGGTGCAGAGAGCTTCATTTATGTTTCCTATGGTTTCTATAACAAACTACCACAAACCTAGTGACTTAAAACAGCACAGATTTATTTTCTTACGTGTCTGTAGGGGAGAAGTGGGCATGGGTCTCACTGGGCTAAAATCAAGGTGTCAGCAGGGTTGCATTCCTTCGTGGAGGCTCTAGCAGAGAATCTGTTTCCTTGCCTTTTGCAGCTCCTGGAAGCTGCCTGCATTCCTTGGCTGTTGGCCCCATTCCTCAGCTCATTCCTCACTCCTCACAGCAGGCTGAATCCTTCTCACATGGCATCCCTCTTCTTCCACAGAAACACCACCTTCTGAATCTCTTCTGTCTCCCTCTTCCACTTTGAAGGACCTTTGTGATTCAATTGGGTCCACACAGAAAACTCAGAATAATCTCCCCATCTCAAGGTCCGTAACTTAATCACTTCTGCAAAGACCCTTTTGCCACGAAAAAAAATATAACAGGTTCCGGGGATTAGGACGCAGACATCTTTGGGGAGTGGGCATACCCCATAAGCCCAAAAACCTCTCCTCCAGTCATTTTCACACACGGAGTGCAGACATTTTGACAACTCTTGCCCAGGGCCACCCTGGACTGTGAGAAAGTTGAGGATGGGACCTCTCCTGTCTTATTAACCAGTGCCTGACACATGGAAGGCAGTCCATGGGATCTGATGTAGGAAGAAGTGCCCACCGTGGCCAACAAACCAGCCTCTCCCAGTTGCCTTTAAATCCAGTGACCTTAGATGACTCACATCTGCCTCCTGTCTGACTGCTCACTCTGAGACACAGCCATCCTGACCATGACTCCCCATCAGCACAGAGCATGGGCTGCATTCACCCACCAGAGTCTCTCAGCCTTCAGTAGGGGCAATGCCATTTGTGGTGACAAGTTTGCAAAAACTGAGATATTGCCCTGGAAGACTCTGAGAAAGCCTCAGAAACACGCTGCTGTCTCACCCCAGCATCTCACATGCTTAAATCAACACGTGAAGTATCTCTCCACCCTGGTAGCATTGGGCTGGCTCTACATGTAAAGGCCCTCAGGGTAAAATTCAAAATGTTCAAAGTACAAAATAAGCCTGGCAAGTGGTTTTGTAAAGGGAGGGATGCAATGCCCCCTGCACTCCTCTCTAGCATCCCCTCTGGCACCTTCCGGTCATAATGAACAAGCACATCACACCCTTACCCCCAAGATTTTGCACAATGCTTTAGTGAATTAACCCCACTTTTGAGATGAGCAAACTGAGCCTCCGGACAGACTAAGAACTTGCCCAAGGTCATCTATCTTATAAATGGGAGAGCCCAGTGTTAACCCTATCTGACTCTCAAACCTGATGTGCTCTCTACCTCATTACACAGCCTCCCAACACGGTATGATGATCCTGGCCACTATTCATGCCCCGGGGCCTCACCAGGTGACCAGGAGTGTCCAACTACACACAGGGATGCCTGGGCCCAGCTTTGAATGTTAGGATCAAAAACCTTGTGATGAAAATCGTCATTTCTAGGGTCGCATTCCCTCAAGATTCGCACGTACAGTAGAAGGGATTTCGTTAGACAACTGGAAGAACTTGCCCAAACACGAAGGACTGGGTAAGACCATTGGATTAAATTTTCCAAACGTAAGAAGAATGAGACGCTGGAATGGAATTATTGAGGTCTCTTTGGAATCTTTCACAATACAGTCCACAGATCCAGTAGCTAACTAACGCTGTTCACGGATAAAAACTAAAAACAAACAAACAAACAAAAACCCGCCTGTGTCTTCTTCCCTAACCCTGTCCTATCATTCACCCTCGAAGCCCCACAAGTCCCAGGTGCCCGGATTGAGGAAGAAGAGGGGGAGGTTAACTGTCACCACCTCTCAGAGGAAAACAAACCCCAGAGTCCACAATCTGTGGCTCTCAAACTTTAACAGGCATCAGAATCACTAGGAGGGCTTCTTAAAATGGGGATTGCTGGCCCCAGCCCCAGAGTTTCTGACTCGGTAGGTGTGAGGTGGGGTCTGAGATTCTGCTTTGCTAACAAGTGCCCAAGTGATGCTGAGGCTCCTGGCTAGAGGACCACACTCTGGTAACTGCCCATCTAAGTTTCATTGGCCTCCATCCTTATACACAGCTGGATTAAGAAGGGATCTAGGCTTCCTCCCAGCCCTAAGGTGTGCCCCAGGGTCTACAGGATGACCAAGCACTCCTTTACCAGCTTTTCTTAGAATAGTCTCTCCAAATCTTGCTGGGCCTGTGATCTTTCACCGAAGAGGCACTAGCCTGCCATCACAGCTGAGATTACGTCTTTCGTTTTCTCTGAAAAGACATGAATCTTGAGCGCTCGCAGAGGATGTGAGCCACCTGTATAGCAAGCTGCCACCGGCTTGGCACTGAAGTTTGCTTAACCTCTGCTCAGCTGCCGTCTTCTGAGGATTTTCTTGTCCCGCCCTTGGCCAGGCTCATGTGTTTCAAGTTCAGTCCTGAGAAGTCTCTCATTCACCAGGTGGAGGAATCTGAGCTTCTCTCCTGCACGTGCCCCTTCTGGAGTCCCCTCTTCCGCTGCTCCCCAACTCACAGCAGAGGCAGTGGACCAGGGAGCAGGGACGGCCCGAACCGGCTGTCCCAGCAGCGAGGGGTATTTATCACCACAGTGTCTGGAACTGTCGACACATGACGATAATAAAATGCGGTTTGTTTTCTTACTGTTTTTGAATTCTCTGCAGACACTGTACTCCCCTTTCCCCCTCCCCCTCCCCTGTGCCCCGCACCTGCAGACGGCTCCCACCCAGCCCGTCCTTGGTCCACCGAGGCCACACAGGGTTGCTATTCTAGAAGCCTTGAAGTTGAGCACCATTCCTAAAAGGGCCATTGTCACAATGTCCCCTGGGAGCAGGTCTAGACCCCATTCCCCTTTTGTTGTCCCTTCCACCACCTCCACCTCCATCCGACACCGTCCAGCCTCAGGACCCTAGAATCACTCTTACTCATGTCCGTTTGTTGTTCCTTCACTCCCCACGCCACCAACCATCAGAACCTGCCCAACCTCCTGCCTAAATGGCTAAGTTATCTGCCAAACCCATTCTCCCTAAGGCCTTCATGGAAAGTCAGGACTTCTCCCAGACCTTGCCACTCCTAAAGCAGCAGGATTTCTAGGTTGAGCGGTGTCCATTTGCAAAAGATTGTATTGCTAATGATGGCGATGAAGTAGTTCAAGGTTCCAAGAAGGGTCAACATGAAAAAGGTAACCTCTGGCCAGGACCCCTCAGATCAGCTGTGTATGTGAACTCTGAATGTCCATCCGATGGCACCAGCCTTCTTTTAATATCCAAACAAATGGCCTGAGCCCCCATCCTATGGGAGTAGAGAACTCTCCTCCAGACTCCTAAGTGGGGGCATGGCAGGGGCACTCATGGTCTCCTGGCCACCTCACATAAATCTTCCCTTCCAGGGACTTCTTGGTCTGTGTTTACCATCTTGCCTCCTGCGTTTATGGTTTTCTCTGTGCACCTGTGTGTGTCCCCCTCCCCTCGGACACTACCCCCTCCCCCGATTCATTCCCCAAATGAATGGAGAATCACTTTTGAGCATAATCATATTTTGACTGAAGTTTGGAAAAAACATAACAGAAAATAGCTTAAAATTGAATATTGGTCATCAGTGTTCTTAAAGTTGCTATTCTGTTCCCACCACTCTCACCCTCTCTAGCTGGATCTCTTCTCCCAGTTTTCCAGGCTCTAAATCCCTCTGTCTCCCTCTACCCACAAACTGCCAAGGGAAAATGGAAATTTTCTGTTACTTTATTAGATAGACATGTTTAAGTCTGAACACTCCCTTCCTAGTGGCTTCGGGGCCTCTTTTTCTCATCTGCTTAATAAGGTTGCCTTAACAAAAAAAACACCTTCCCCTGGCATGAAACCCACTGATCCCACGCACAGAGAAGCTGCAACAGTCATTCCTGTTTTGAAATAGCAAATTTTCCTTCCCTGATATCTAGGCAATTTCCTCTTCTGCCTACAGGCCTCACTTTGATTCCTAAACCATAAGAGGCTTTTCTTGTGCCAATGTGCTTTTCTCAATTACTTACATATATTTTTTCATAATACTGTAAAAACATTTCATATTATTGCAAAACAAAACACATGATCCCATCACTCTTTCAACCATTTTCAAATGCTCCACTCACACATATTTTAAGGTTTCCATGTTTTCCTCTTCTATTTTTTTTTTTTTTTTTTTTGCGGTACGCGGGCCTCTCACTGCTGTGGCCTCTCCCGTTGCGGAGCACAGGCTCCGGACGTGCAGGCTCAGCTGCCATGGCTCACGGGCCCAGCCGCTCTGCGGCATGTGGGATCTTCCCGGACCGGGGCACGAATCCGTGTCCCCTGCATCGTCAGGCGGACCCTCAACCACTGCGCCACCAGTGAAGCCCCTCTTCTACTTTTTGATTTGACTGATACTACGAACAACTTTCTGTGTCTTCATTGCTATTGTTTTAACAGCTGCAGAACATTCCATTGACTTATTGCCCCACAGGTTAGCTATACGTCCCCCATCACAAAAACAGGGATCTTACCCAAACGGTGGGAAACAATGCTTGGCACATAACAGGATCTCAATAAATGTTTGTTGAATTGAATGACTGAATGAGTGAATGAGACATTCAGATTGTTTCTAATTTTTTATTTATTTATTTATTTTTGGCCACGCTGCACAGCTTGCAAGATCTTAGTTCCTTGATCAGGGATCGAACCCAGGCCCACGGCAAAGAAAGCACAGAGTGCTCACCACTAGACCGCCAGGGAATTCCCATCTAATTTCTTATTTTTATAGACATGATGCAATAAACATCTTTATGCATACAACACTTTCCTTTAGCTTAATTATATCCCTGATACAATTATTTCCCTGATAATAAAAACAGCAGTAGCGGTGATTATAACAGCTAATATTTACTGAGCAGTTACCACATGCCAGGCTCTGGGCTAAGCACTTTTTACCCCAAATATCACTGACTCCTCAAAAAATCAATTTGGGAAAAGTACTAATTACCCTCCTTTTACAGATGGAAAATGCAAAGATTATCATTTTCCCAAGATCACACAGCTTGTACAGGGCAGAGATGGTATTTGAACTAAGGTCTATCCCACTCGAGATTCTGAGGTCTTAACTATTATAAGGACTTAAAAGATGAAAGAGTGAGAACAAGCTTATGACTGTTGGTACATACCACCATGCTGCTTTCAGAAAAAGCTGTGGCTATTTATAGATACCTTATTTTGAAGTATGTCACTTGTAAGGGGCATATACTTGGGTTTTGTTTTCTTATTCAGTCTGACAACTTTCACCTTTCAATTGTAATATTTAGTTCATTAACATTTAATGTAGTAATTGACTCATTTGGATTTAAATATCCCACCTTACTATTTGTTTGCCTTTATCTAAATTGATTTTATCTTTTTTAATTTCATCTTCCCTTTCTATTAGTTGGGTAGGTATATATTCTTTTATTCTTTTTAGAGGTTACCAGAAAAGGGCTTTTATTTTAGAATCTCCTGGCACTCAATAAATACAATTATTGGCACATTTTTTTGCTAGATACTCATTAGTCAACCTAATATAAATTGTCTCCTCAAGTCCTACATGGCACTGTGGGTCATAGACTCAGGTCCTCCAGAACACGACCGCAGAGTTCCCTACGCATAGGCAGTGCCAATTTCTGGCATTAAATATTAAGCAGTTTCTGTTGTCCTCAAAGTATAAACAAGCAAGCGAATCACTTGATACCCAGATTCAGATGGCCATCAGTGTAAGACACAACCTGAGCACAGGCTGATGGCAGAGATGGCCTCAAACCCAGCCTACCCTGCCTTGTGCTGGGGTCCCAAACCCCACAAAGACTCTTTCTGGGACATAGAAACATCCTTCCATGATCTGATCCAAAATGTTGTGCAACCTACCTTCAAACATGATATAGTAACCCTTTAATTATTCATTAGAACAGAGGGCATACAAATATTGCTTTTTCTTGGCTTTGGACAATGGTTGTACATGTACATTTGAGATGTTCTCAAAACTTTACGAGTAAAATGAAACCATGTTGCAAAGGGCTGGAGCACAAATGAGCCTGGAAATAGTCTAAAACCTTCCTCCTCCCTCCAAACTGCTGTTAATATATCCAGAGTTTGGGGTGGGAGGCCAACTGTTTAAGACCCCAGGGTATCTATGCATGCACTTCAGCAGTAAAGTAGTCTACGAATTCCTCAAAATTATATCCCTGGAACCTCATTTGTGACCACAAACACAAATAATGAGAATGGAAAACGTCTTTGGCTGGGAAAGTAAATTGTTTCTGTTCCTTAAGAGTATGATTTTGAATCTGTTAGCAAAGCTTTGCCATCTCGTCTGGAATCAAAAAGGTCAGTACAAGGTTAAGCCCAAGCGAATGGCCCATCCTAAACTGAAATAAACACAACACAACCCAGGGCTATGTGCAATGTTATTCTTTCACCTTCCTCCTGGGATTTCAGAGATTGTGCAAATGGAACACAAAAGAGGACGAAATAATGTAACAGTGTGAAATAATGCCAGGGGAGAAATCTGTTTACTGGAGCATTCAAAGAAGAAATAAAACATCTTTAAACTGTGGATGTACCTACCTCTGCCCCCTAACAACCTCCTCATCCCTCAAAAAGAAAAAGTTTCTCTTTTCTTTTTTTCCACAAGATTTTTCTCATTTCCAAAACCCTTTCATTCTCCCTCCCTCTCCTATATACACACAGAGAAAGAAACATAAGATGTTAGAATTGAATGGAGGAGCTGGAGAATCAGCAAAGCCAGTGCTTTTCAAACTTGTTTTAAACCAAAGGATCTGATTATTGACTAAAACATATTTATAAGCTATATTAGCTATGGCTGCAATGATGCTGTGTAACAAACCCCCCCCAAAGAGAATGCTTTTTTTTTTTTTTTCCCACGGTGGTCGGGCCTCTCTCTCACTGTTGCGGCCTCTCCCGTCGCGGAGCACAGGCTCCGGACGCGCAGGCTCAGCGGCCATGGCTCACGGCCCCAGCCGCTCCGCGGCATGTGGGATCTTCCCGGACCGGGGCACGAACCCATGTCCCCTGCATCGGCAGGCGGACTCTCAACCACTGCGCCACCAGGGAAGCCCTAGAATGCTTTTAACAACATTTATGACTTGGCTGGGGAAGTTCTGCTTCAGGCTATGGGTTGGGTTTAGGTCTGCGCCATACATCTCTCATTTTCTTTGCCCAGTGGCTACCTGTGGGCACATTCTTATAGCAAACGGAAGAGCACAAGAGGCAAGCCAAACCAGGCAAATACATGTTTAAAGTCTCTGCTAACATCACATGCTCTCACATTCCATAAATAATTCAAAAGTAAGTCACATGGCCAAGCCCCAAACCAGTAGGACAGGAGAATGTGGTCTGCTCCAAGGGAGAGAGATAGGGAGTGACTTCTTTGCTGACCAGTAATCCAATCTATCACAGAAACCAAATATATAAAGTAGACACAAGTGGCTCTCTGCTAGTTGAGTTAGAGATGTGGGGAGCCTGGACCCCATGCCCTTCACAACCCCAAACTCCCAACGAGTCCTCTAGCAACACCTAGTGCTTCAAGCAACACAGCATGAAATGTAAGGCAACCTGCTCATTTTACAGATGAGAAAGCTGAGGTGCAAATAATTACAATAACTTGTCCACCATCTGAGGAGTGTCAGGCATGAGGCCACCAGTGAGAAGACCCTTTCTACAAGTTTTCAGATCTGATGACAACTGGTCATTTTTCAGTCTCTAGTCATAGTTACAGAGATTACAGCAGTTACATAGTTTACAATTTGTGTAAATTGCTTGCAACTGGAGAAAATATTCACAAACCAGGTAACAAAGTAAATAAAGAAAAAAAGGGAGTGGAGAATATGATTCTGACTACCAAATCTCCAACCACTCATTTCGCAGCACAAAACTCAAACCCAACTACTTCTTTTCCCGCCACCCATGTATATGTGATGTAGATTAGAGCAGTGACAGACCAATGGGAGAGCATACAGTCAAGCCAAATTCTAAATGCATCTTTGATAAAGAAAATTTGCAAATTACAAAATAAAAATAAGATCATAATTCTATCTGTTGGTAAATGAAGGCTTCAGAAGCCAGAGTATTAGGAAGAGAGTGGCCTGAGAACTGTGTAACTAGAGACAAGCTGAGGGCATGCCAAAGGCTGGACATCTCTCGTACTCATCCTTGATTTCACAGTCATGGGCTGGGTAAGGCTGCAAACACCTGGCCCTCTTCGGGATCCTGGTGTACCTCTGGCTTCACTCTGGTGTCCCATTAAATGGCTTCTTTTCTTGGCACTGACCCTCCTCTCTGCTCCTGGTATCTACTGCTAAATCCTCCAGCTGGACCTAGAGGTCTCTTTGGTGGTCAACATCCTCAGGCTATAGGTGTTCCCTCTAGTGCCTCTAGTGCTTAGGAGTTACAGTGTTGAGGAAGCTTCTACCCTCTATAGTGAATCCCTTATTTCCACGTTGCTCAGAGTAGCTGTGCTTTCTTGATCAAATGCTAACTAATACAACCAGCAATTCCCATGGCCTCAGGCAATGCAAACAAAGACCCTTCTGTCTTTGCTTCCCATGTGGTTCCTCTGAACAGCTTTTCCTCCTAGTTTCTACTTTCTTGACTGAACTTTGATCACCACCATCACCATCGATCACAAACATCTCTTATCACCACTACTACCACCAACGCTACTGTCATGGTCACCACTACAACCACTACCAAACCACCATCACCATTACCAAAACCACCACTACGACCATCACCACGACCACCACTGTCACCACTGCAGGCACCTGCTGCCACCGCCACAACAAATACCCCTGCCTTATCTCCCTTAATTTTCACAGCAATAGAATCATCTAGACAACATTATTCCTATTTTACAAATGAGGAGCTGAGGCCCAGAGAGATTAAGTAACTTGTCAGCAGCCAAGGAGAGATTTATTTTTTTTTAAGATTTATTTATTTAATTTATTTTTGGCTGCGTCGGGTCTTAGTTGCAGCACGCAGGATCTTCGCCGAGGCCTGCGGGATCTTTTGTGGCAGAGTGCGGGCTCTTCCTTGTGGTGCGCAGGCTTCTCTCTAGTGTGGCGTGTGGGTTCTCTCTTCTCTAGTTGTGGCACCCAGGCTCCGGGGTGCATGGGCTCTGTAGTTTGTGGCATGCAGGCTCTCTTGTTGAGGCGCGCAGGCTCAGTAGTTGTGGCGCGTGGGCTTAGTTGCCCCGCGGCATGTGGGATGTTAGTTCCCTGACCAGCGCTCGAACCCATGTCCCCTGAATTGTAAGGTGGATTCTTTACCACTGGACCACCAGGGAAGTCCCCAAGGAGAGATTTAAACCCAGCTCTGACTCCAAGTCCCCTCTTCCTTCACTCCACTGCACAGCCTCTAAGACTATGTTTAACAGAGCAGAAGAGGGTAGTGCCAAGAAGCAAAAGGGACAGGAAGAAGCAAAACTGGGCTGATCAAGAGAGGAAGAGCAGAGAAACAGCAGCTAGAAGGCATGAGGCAAGCAAAGAAGGGATGGATTCAGATAAGTCCCTCAGAGCAGAGCAGGGGCGCGGGTGGGAAACACCAACCACCTGGTAGCAGCAGCTCTGACCCAGAGCCTGCCTGAGGTTCCAAGAGGAAGTGGCCTTGCTTTTGCTGAGCCAAAGACAGAGTCCCAGAGGAAAGCTTGCCCACTGCATGGAGGACAGAAATCAGGTCTGTTCTGGCCTCCAAAGGAACGGCCAATGAGTTCAAAGGGGGAGGGGTAATAAATGACCACGAGAATCACCTGCAATGCCCACTGATTGCCTTAGCCAGAGTGGTTCTCAGCCCTGACTACACCTCAGAAGCATCTAGAGAGTTCTAAAACTTACTAACGCCCAAGCTCCACCCTCAAAACCTCTCTTACCTTTTTTTTTTTTGCGCCCCGCCCCGACCCCGCCCCTCTCTTACCTTTTTAACATTCCCCAGTTCATCCTAACATGCAAGAAGGACTGAGAAGCAACGTGTTGAAGCGCCACAACCCTGAGCTCATGATTTTCTTCCATTTGAGTCCCCAGAATTCTCTCACACTCTAGTACGATTTAGTTGGACTCTTGAACAAAGTGACTCTGGGTATTAGATGGTGGTAAAGGAGACGAAAGAAAATGTTCTGTACCAGAAGGGAGAAAAAGGTGAGCCTAATTTTAGACCGAGGCATCGACCTGCTTTTTAATTGGGGGTGAAAGAAATCAAGAATTAATCTACAAGCTGAAGCAGTAAGAAAAGGTACGTGGGCTGGAGGGGAGCCCTGCGGATGGAGTGAGGTGCTGCCCTGTCCCCCGACTCAATGTGAAGTTGCCTTATTTTCTACAATATCCAAGGCTTCATGGAACAAGAGAAATTATAAACAACTAGTGACTGTTAGCATTTGCCAAACACTTATTATGGGCCAGGTACTGTGCTAAGTTCTTTAATTATGATAACTCTTAATTCTCAAGGTAACCCTATGTGGTGGATGCTAACATTTCCCCCATGATACAGATGAAGAAACTAAAGCACAGAGAGGCCAAAGAACTTGCCCAAGCTCACAGAAGGGTCAGAGCTGTGATGGCATCCCAGGAATATGCCTCCTAAATCCGTACTCCTAACACTACACCATCCAGCATGTCAACCCCCATGGGCCCTGTGGTGGGTAATATTATCCCCATTTTACAGGTGGAAAGACTGAGGTTAAGAAACTTTCTCAAGCTGCCACATCACCTCACTAGCACAGCCTGGATTGGGACCCTCCACAGGTAGAAATATACCAGATGCGTTCAGAAGCAGTTTAGCCTAGAGGCAGAGAAATGTTTCTAAATGCCCAGTTCTTCCCCCAACACCACCCTACCCTTCACACTCAGAGAATACACAGAAATCACATGCAATGATACTTCTAAATAACTGCATTTTAAAAAATCTACCCAAGACCCAAACCAACACTAGCGTGTGTGCCGAGTCTGAAAATGACACCTAAGTAGAAGGAAAGGGTGAATCCAGCCATGCTCTAGGCTGGGCAAAACATCTCAGATTATTTGTTTCAAACATTTTGCAATTGGCAAGACCCAAACCACATTTTTCAAAGCATTCTCTTCTCCACTCCCCCACCACTCACTGCCCTGCTTTACATTGTAAGCCCATGTGTATTTCCCCAAAAATGTAATCCATATGTCTCTGATCCATTTACACTTAACTCATCAAATTGTTGTTCGCTCAGAGTTGTTTGCTGTTCATGAAGCCTTCTGAGACTGTCTGTGAGGCCTTCAAAAGGCTCTTTCGGCCTCTTTTCTTAGAAACAGGAAGCTACATTTAGCCAAGGGCAAATTGAAAATGTTGGCAACTGGAGGAAAGAAGCTCCAGGACCAAAAAGTTTGTTCTTTGCTCCCATGGCAGAACAGCAAGGAGGGTCCCCCTAAGGAGGTATTTCAAGGTCCTGCGTACTTGCTCTTGGTGAAACATCAAGGCCAGGGTTGGTCTAATTTTGTCTTCAGCCACATTCACAGCCCCTCTGTTGCCACAGCCCCTGAGTTGGCTCTGGAATGGAACAGGGAACTGGCAGTGCGTCCCTGACCTGGTCATCAGTGATCTGATGGTATCGACTGCTTTGGTGGAACTAAACCCCACATACTGGACTTCTATCTCGGTAGCTAAAGATCTTGCAAGTTCTACTTTTACATCTGCCTTAAAAAAACACCCATGCATATAGACAACAAACACTTCTTAAAACAAACCATTACATCTGATATGTTTTTTGGCTTTTGCCAAAGGTTCTAGTTTTGTGTTTGGTTGTTGGGGGGCGGTTTTTTGTTTTTTTTTGCAGTACGCGGGCCTCCCGCTGCTGTGGCCTCTCGTGTTGCGGAACACAGGCTCCGGACGCGCAGGCTCAGCGGCCATGGTTCACGGGCCCAGCCGCTCCGCGGCATATGGGATCCTCCCGGACAGGGGCACGAACCCGCTTCCCCTGCATCGGCAGGCGGACTCTCAACCACTGTGCCACCAGGGAAGCTTTAATTGCCTAAGTTTAGCTAACTTCTGTCCTTTGGGAAAACCGATCTATGTAAATGGGATTTAACTAAAGAGGCTCTAGCCATTCACATGTGTTTTACATTTTCTAATCATCCTGAGCTCTGTACGGAGTGAGCAGACTGAGAAAATGATGGTGGTCTCATTTCAACATCAATTTTTATCCTTTCTATCTCCCAAGAATACAAATGATGGCTGAAGAGAATCTCACTTCCTATTTCCAGACAATCAGAAGCTGGTATTTATGGGAACCCTGGCAGTGTGTGAAGTTGATTGAGGGGATGGAATGCTCAAAGGGAAATAGCAACTCTCTAAGATGTCCACATTCTCAAAGTTGACCAAAACGTTAGTGAAGATTCATTTTAAATACCCTAAGCCCCTGATTAAATTAAATATGACCAACATTTAAGAAATGCCAACTGTATGAGTCTTCTAGTATTGTGTAATAAATCAGCACAACTTTAGTAGCTTAACACAACATACATTTGCCATCCCACAGTCTCCATGGGTCAGGAGTCCAGGCGTGGCTAAACTGGGTCTCTACTCAGGCTCTCAAAAAGTTGCAGTTAAGGTGTCAGCCAGTCTACATCCCCATCCAGAGGCTTGACAGGGGAAGGATCCACTTCCAAGTTCATTCAGGTTGTTGGCAGAGTTCACTTCCTTGTAACTGTAGGTATCCCCATTTTCTTGATAGCTGATGGCCATGAACTGTTCTCAACTCCTTGAGGCCACCCTCGGGTCCTTGCCATGCAGACCCATGTTCTTAAAACATGGCTAATTATTTCTTCACAGCCAGCAGGAGAATCTCTTCCTTCAGGAAGGGCCCAGTCTGTCTTCAAGGGCCTTCACCTAATTAGGACAGGCCAACCCTGTATATATCTCCCTTTTGATTAACTCAGAATCAACTGATTTGGGACTTAAATTACATTTTCAAAACCCCTTACCTTAGCCACATAATATAACCTAGTTGGGGCAAGACACCTGTCATATTAAAAGGCTCCATCCACACTCAAGGAGAAGTGTGTATGCCGGAGGGTAGGAATCTTGGAGGCCACCTTAGATTTCTGCACACCACACCTACTATGTGCAAAGGTATGGTGATACATAAGGTATGAATCCTACCTTCACAAAACTCACACCTAAATAAAGGCAGTGGATATGCAACAAATAATGACTACTCCCTGAGATATGTTTTGTAATAGAGATATGTTCAATGTTCAGAAACAACACAAAAGTGGTCATATAGAAGCTGGGATTTGTAAGTTGACTAGAAGTTCAGCAGTCAAGCATGTATGGGGAAAAGGGGGTTAAGTAGGATTGGGCTGAAACAGTGTGGTGTGATTAAGAAATTATCAGGAATTTGATTTTCTTAAGAGTTCAGCAAATGTGCTGAGCATTTTTATTTGTTTTATTTTGACTTACTTATCTTCTTAAAAAAAGTAAGAAAATTAATTGCCTTAAAGCCTGGTTGATGGACCATGTGTATGTGTATGTGATATGTTGCACGTGACCCATCCACTTACAGCAGTCATGAGAATAACACTGAAGGGAAAATGTATAATAAATTAACACCCCAGCTGCTATGGACTGAATATTTGCGTTCCTTCAAAATTCATATACTGAAGCTCTAATCCCCAGAGACTGTATTTGGAAGTGGTCTCTGAGAAGTAATTAGGTCATGAGGGTAGAACCCTCATAGTGGTATTAGTGCCCTTATAAAAAGAAACATAAGAGAAATGATCTCTCTCTGCCATGTGAGGATACAGCAAGGAAGCGGCCATCTGTAAACCAGGAAGAGGTCCTCACCAGAACTTGACCGTGCCGGCACCCTATCTCAGACTTCCAAACTCCAGAACTATAGAAATAACTGTTGTTTAAGCCACCCAGTCTATTTTATCTAATTATAGCAGCCCAAACTGATTAAGACATCAGCCCTATGAGAAAATGTGCTCCTGGGTCTCCTTCAGAATATGTGGACCTTTTACAGTCAGAAGCTTCCCTTGAAATAATGTTTCATTCCAGAAAGGTGGAAATGAGTCCGGACCTACATGCATAACAATAGGAAAAGCCAAGGCAATTTCTGTATCCCGAGCACAAAAACAGCAACCAAAGTTGGACATAAAGCCAGGCCAATCCCAGTGCCTGAGGCAACACATGCTGAACTGCAGCCCACATCCTGGCACTTTTGTAACTTGAAACAGGATTCACTTTTGAAGCTTGAAGCCTTCTGACTCTTCCACCACAATATATAAACACAGGCCAGAAAGAAAATGCCTCTAAAAAGTACAGTAGCCTTTATGGCAACTCCAAAACACCTCTCGAACCACTAGGAAGATGACAGTACTATAAACGAAAACGTAATCATCCTGCAGACAGTTTAGGTCCACGTGTTTCACTTCCACTGCCAAGTCTGACTGTGGGGTATTTTCTGATTACTCAGACCTGCTCAGGTCAGCCTGACTCTCTGGGGCCCTTCTGACAAGCCACAAAGCAGAGGGGAAATCACCTTAGATATGACATTAGGAGACCTGGGTTCCAGATTCAATTCAATTCAATTTTTTCTTTCATTTTCCCAGGATTGTTGGAGGACACGTGAGTTTCCCACTTACTGGATAAGTGAGTTTTCCAGACAACAGAAAAACTTGCTAGCTACAAGATGTTTGCACTTTATTGTTTAAACATGGGAAATTCTCCTAAGATATGGTACATATTAAGAGATGGGCCCTGGGGCCAGGATGTCTGGGTTTGAAACCCAGCTCCAACACATGCTCACTGCGTGACACTGGGCAAGGGACTTAACTTCTCTGTGTCTCTGGGGATAGTCTCTACTTCATAAACTAGTGCTGAGGGTTAAATAAGTTAACAACATAAAATACTAGAACAGTACGTGGCAATACTAATCATTTCAATTATTATGGATATTATGATAAAACAGAATATAAAATATAAAAGATAAGAGGGACTTTTCTTCTCAGGGTCATTGTCATAAACACCAAGCAAAATACTGTAGGCATATGTACATACCATATATTATATACTACGATACACCCACTCTCACTAAATACACATACACACACACACACACACACACGCACGCATATAAAAATACATAAAAGCATGCCTTTGTGACCCACTGGAATAAATTAGGAAGGGCACATCTACCCTAAATGACCTCAGATGGTGGTTTTTAATGACTTGTGTTTGTCTTTTTTTAACATCTTAGCCTCCCCTCTCATTGGTCTAACTGCTACCAGTCATGTCTGGCTATGTTTGTGTCTTCCCCGTCTGAGTTGTTCTATTTTTCTATGACTGGGAAACCAGATTACAAAGCTCGCTAGAACTGTGATCAGAATAAGAGCACAGAGATCTGAATGAGAGTCTTACAGGCTCCATTATGAACTAAACGAATGGGCTTAAACATTTGGGCATCGTGTCACCTATTTTGATTGAACAGAACAGTGTTTAGCTTGCTTTCTGGATCTTGAACATATTCTAAATGTGGTTTTCAGCTACATTCACGGGGCCTTCATGCTCTGTGAGCACATCTCCAAGACCTCCGTGGTGGAGAAGGGAAAGAGAAAGGTTCATCCAGTGGGGCTCCAAGCCCTCCCCTTCCGCTTCAACCATGGAAGCTATGATATTTTATATAATGGGATTCTGTATACAGCACCATTTGAAAAAAGGATTCCACTACTAAACCAATAAAGTTGACAGCTACGGTTCTACATTGTCATGTTTGCCAGATATTTGACATCTGGACATACGCTCTTCTCTGTATGTTTGAAATATTTCAAATTAAAAAGAGAGAGAGAATCACAAGCTAAACCATCACTAGGAATTAAACATAAGAATTCATACACGATAAATGAGACCAGACATCTATAGAGAGCATTTCCAAATAAGTCACCGTAACTATTATTTATAAAAAATTTTAATGAGATTAGGCTAACCCCATATCCCAGCAGAGAGCCACCAAGTTAAAAGCAAATAAATCTAAAATAAGTTATAATTTTGAGAAGTCTAATGTCAATGATGGTTATAAATAGATGGGAGTGAATTGCATGGTTGGGAAAAGAAGAATTGTTAACAATGATTTGTCAGTGTTTTTCCAGAATTCATCAAAAGAGATTCCAGTAGCTGATGTCAAGTTTCTACTCAGAAACATCCTTTGAGTGAAGGTGGACACATGAGCATGATAGAATTACCTTTCAGCAACATCAAACTCCCTCTTGTTCTAATTCTATCCTTACCACTGTATTAACAAGGATTGTTTTGGCTTCAATAAACAGAATGACACAAAAGTGTCTTCAAAAAGGCTTAAACAAGATCAAAGTTTATTTCTCTCTCATAGTCGTGGAGTCTGGAAGTAGTTAGTCCAGAGCTGGGTCAGCACTTATGATCTCAGGAATCCAGGCTTCTTCTACATTATTGCTCTGCCACGAGTAGCTTCCATTCTCAAGGTCCCTTCTGATCCAAAATGGCTGCTAGAACTCCAGACATTATGACTACATTCCAGGCGGCAGGAGGGAGGAAGAGGAGGCAAAGGAAATATGCCTTCTTTTAAGGAGACTTCTTAAAGCTTTCACACACCCTTTCTGTTTATATCATATTGGTCACAACTTAGTCACATGGCCACACTTAGCTGCACAGAAGGCTGGCTGGGAAATGTAAACTTTATTTTAGACAGTTCTGTACCCAGCCAAAACTCAGGCACTGTATACTGTGAGAGAAGGGAGAACAGATATTGAATGATAACAAAAGTCTCTACCATGCCAAGTCATCTCCCAATTTCTATTTTGACTTCCAAAGTGAACATGCTCAGTGGAAATACAGTGGTATCCCCGTTATCCACTCTTCCCCTAATTATATTTTTAAAACATAATTTTAAGTACCTATTATGATTCATGCAATGGAATACTATTCAGCAATAAAAAGGAACAAATTATTAATATATAGAACAACATTGATGAATCTCAAAATAATTACATTGAGTGAACACAGCCAGAACCTCTCCCCACTACAAAAAAAAAAAAAAAAAAAAGAGTATGTGTCATATAATTCCATTTAAATAAAATTCTAGAAAATTCAAGCTAATTTATAGTGACAGAAAGCAGAACCATGGCTGTCTGGGAACAATGGAAAAGGGGAGAAATACTGCAAAGGAACACAGGGGACTTTGGAGGTGATGGATACGTTCGTTATCTTGATTGTGGTGATGGTTTGAGGGGTGTATGCATATATCAAAACTCATCAAATGGAAAACTTTAAAAATGTGTAATTGATTCTCATCATTTATACTTCAATAAAGCTGTAAAACACTTTTTTTTAAAAAAAGAACCTATTACATGCATGGCACTATGCTAGGCACTAAGGATATAAAATAAGCTATGAGTCCTATCTCCAAGGACCTCACAGTCCGGTAAGTTGTTCTGATGAATAAAACAGGTTTATGAGTTTAGATGGGATAAATGGATCCCCCAACACTGAGAACCCCCAATACAGTCTACAAACTGAGGACCAGATCCTGGCTGATACATCCAGCCAACCCCAAAAATCTAGCCTGAAACAGCCCATCAGGCTTAACCATTGTACGGTGAGAAGCAACATACATGTATACACCACACTGTAGATCTATTTTCACATATGACTATGGATACATATGGGGAATAATATTACTACTTTAAAAGTCCCAAAGTTGGGGAGGGATAAATTGGGAGACTGGGATTGACACATACACACTACTATATATAAAACAGATAACTAATAAGGACCTAGTGTATAGCACAGGGAACTCTACTCAATACTCTATAATGGCCTATATGGGAAAATAATCTTAAAAAGAGTGGTTATATGTATATGTATACCTGATTCACTTTGCTGTACACCTGAAACTAACACAACATTGTAAATCAACTATACTCCAATTTAAAAAATACCAGAAAAAGAAAAAATAAAATAAAGTCCCAAAGTTAACTGTGTATTTTCCCTTTTAGAAATGAAATTCAATGGCATGCTCCCTTCACTTTTCACATCTGTGCTGCAGAGCCAGGGCGGATAATATGACAAAGCCAAGAAGTTGGCACAAACAGATCTTCAGAAGGAAGAGTCTAGTAAGACAGCTATTTGGAATCTGCTATTTCCAAGGACCAATACTGCTCACGTCTTGGCATCTCTGGGCACTGCTCTTGTACTGTGGGCAATGTTGCAAGGGTGCAGTGCTAAGCTCTGGAAATCTCTGATGTCGGCTCAAGGGCAAATACTACAGATCAAATTCTTGACTCTACTTGATCCTCAATTTTACCCCCTACTTCCTAGGGCTTATGAAGGTTAATAGAACATTTCCTTAGAACTGAAAGCTGTTACTCCTACCTTTTCCCCTTTGAAAAAAAAAGGATCATAAAAGGAAAATGGTTGTCAGAGGTTGGGAGGACGAGGGAGAGATGAATAGGCAGAATGCAGAGGATTTTCAGGGCAGTGAAAATACTCTGTACAATATCATAATGATTGATACATGTCATTAGACATTTGTCCAAATATATAGAATGTACAACATCGAGAGTGAACCCTAATGTAAACTGTGAACTATGGGTGATGAGGATGTGTCATCAATTGTAACAAATCTACCACTCTGGTGGGGGCTATGGATAACAGGGGCTATGGATGCATGTGTTGGGATAAGGGCATACGGGAAACCTCTGTACCTTCCCCTCAATTTCACTGTGAACCTAAAATTGCCCTAAAAAAAGTCTTAATTTAAAAAATTGGCGGGCTTCCCTGGTGGCGCAGTGGTTGAGAGTCTGCCTGCCGATGCAGGGGACACGGGTTTGTGCCCTGGTCTGGGAAGATCCCACATGCCGCAGAGCAACTAAGCCCGTGCGCCACAACTACTAAGCCTGCGCTCTAGAGCCCACCAGCCACAACTACTGAAGCCCTCGCTCCTAGAGCCCGTGCTCCGCAACGAGAGAAGCCACGCCAACGAGAGGCCCGCGCATCGCAACGTAGGGTAGCCCCTGTTTGCCGCAACTAGAGAAAGCCCATGAGCAGCAACGAAGACCCAACGCAGCCAAAAATAAATTAATTAAAAAAAAAACAGGTACTAGAAATCATCATTAAAAATAATAATGAGATACTATTCCCCAACATAGTGACCTTTTAAATTACTACAGTAATAAGGTGCTCATAGAGAGAAGGTGAGAGTATATGTTGGTGTGTTCCTCTGGACAGTAATTCAGTAAGATGCATAATGATCCTTTTGAAGAATTCTTGACAATGTATGCAGAAACAGTTCCAAAAGATTACACAATAAAGTGTTAACTCCTTTTAAGAAAGTCATTAGTTGCTGTGTAGATAGCGTCAATGTAAAAAAGCAACAAGATTAGCTCAATTCAAAATCCATGTCAAAAAAAAGAAAAAACTTTTTTCCAGTCACCCGTGAGGCCTTTCCTTGTGTGGCCTGAACATCACTGAGTAGGGAGCGTCATACAGAGTTGCATCAGATGCTCCACACAACCCAAAATACCTCCCCCCTCTTATCCTTACCCATACCTAACACCCCTGTATTATTGATTAAGATGCTGAGCCTGGAGTGTCCTCTGGGAAAAGAAAGCAAAAATCCAACTGACCCCCTTTACCCAGAGAGCCCTGAAGGACTGTTGTAAGGTAACCCCATGGGGTTTGTCTGCATGATCGCTGCGGACCTGGTGCGGGTGTGACAAAGGACCATGTGAGATGCACGAGGCAATGAACTCTCATTATGGAAAATTTTCTCAAGAGCCAGTCCTTATTATAAAAAAAATAATCTGGAATAAAGTGATGAATTATTCCATATAAAATCACCAAATCCTAATTCTTTTCAACTGTTGATGTGTTTTTAAAGATCCATGATTCAAAGCACTCCTTTCACCTTTACTCAATCCCCTAATAAAAGCAGACTTGCTCTCCTCCTTAGGCCCAATTTATTGGCATTCGAAGTGTATTGACTTACTAGTATGTGATTGCCCTAATTACACTGGAACTTCCAAAGCCAAGAAACTCTGCTGATGAAAATAATCCCTCCCAAGTGTCTCCTTTCTGACTGGGCACCTCTGTGTATTGAAAACACATTTCAATGCAAACTAGGAGGGGCTTCCCTAGTTCTTATCACATTAATTTTGTGGTTTTAACTTTTCAACTGGAAAGTCAGTTTCTTCCAGAAGTCCTTTTCTTAAATCATTTGAGGATAGCCTGAGGTAGCTCGTCCATGAGAAGGCCCAGAGCAGATGTGGCAGGAAGGAGAGGGGAATCAGGGACAATCTTCAACATTTGTTCTTTAATGACAAGTAGCTTGACCCTCCTGAATAGATCATTTGAGTAAACTACTCACTCCTGAAACTCTTGGAAATAATTCTATCAGAAAAAGAAGTCCCTCATTATCATATGGTTTTCATGAGCAGATATTTCTGGAGGGACAGGAGGCAAGTTAAGGACAGAGATATGTCGAAATATGGCTATCAAAACCTAACATTGCAAAGCTTACAAAACACTCATAGCTACAAGCTGGAGTCAGTCCCATCCCCAGTATGTCACAGAGACGTTTCACAACATTTACAACATCACCTCCCGGGCACGTCTACAGCTTGCTCTGTGCCCTCGGACAAGTGCCTCCTTGCCTCTGAGTCTCATCTCTCATCCACAGAAAGACAAGGCTGGACTAGGGGACCGCTACAGTCCATCATGATCTATTCTGTTCTAGAATCCAGTCCACAGAATTACCTTGATGCTCCCCTAGTGGCCGTGCTTTGTCTTGGTGCCTTAATTCTTTATGATATCACTCTTCCCAAGACTCCTCAAGGAAGTGAACTCTGATTTTTTTCAATACCATTCCCAAAATGCCAAGAGAACCGCTTCAGGTGCATGTTAAGAGTGGTTCGTGGAGAACAGTTGGTAAAAGCCTATTGTCTGTTGATGGACCTTCTGAACACCATCCATGCAGAATGACCCAGAGCTAGAGGTTGATTTTCCCTTCGGGGTACATCTGGCAACGTCTGGAGGTATTTTTGCCACATCCTCGGGGGGAAGGGTATAACGCTCTTGACATCTTGTGGGTAGAAGGCAAAGATGCTGCTAAACATCCTACAATGTACAGGACAGCAACCAACAACAATTATCCAGCCCAAAGTGTTGACAGTACCGAGGTTGAGAAGCCTGGCCAGTCCACAGAATGAGTGGGATGGTGCAGCCAGCTACTCTATCCCCCTAGAGTTGTCTGTGTGCATCTCTCTTCAATTCCACATTCATAAGGTTACTCTGATAGCTAGAAATTGGCTATTGTGGAAGTATTTACACCCCAGATATTGGCACACTCTACAAACCAAGGGAATTTTTTTTCTTTTTTTTTTTTGGCTGTGCCACATGGCATGGGGGATCTTAGCTCCCCAACCAGGGATGGAACCCACGCCCCTTGCAGTGGAAGCACGGAGTCCTAACCACTGAACTGCAAGGGAATTCCCATGGCAATTTTATTTCTGAGAGCTCGCTGTGAAACATTAGCCAACGCACTGCTACTCAGAGCCAACACCTAAAATAACTGATTCAAAACTCAAAAGTGCTTTTAGCAAGAAGGCTGCATTATAGGGAAACTAGAGACGATTTTACCAATGAGCAAGGAGTCTGACCTCATAGCAGCATCACGACAACGAGGACAAACAGGGAAGGAACAGTATGAGGGACGCTGGGGGCAGATACTTGAAGACTCTTGTCTTGTTGTTTTGTTTGCTTACTCATATGTACCTTGCCTCCTTCCAAAGAGCATTTGAGGGGACAACAGGCTTATTTATTAAACTCCTCAGAGGAAAAGCATGATGGAATGATAATAATTCAATATATTTAAGTTTGAAAACTTGACATACAAAAATAAAGATCAAATCACGACAGGTTGCGAAGCCCGAGGATCAAAGCCGAGAAGTCCGCCTTTCGGCGCCTGGCCCGGGCGCCTGAGAGATGCGCTTCCTGCGAGAGCACAGGTCCCAGAAGTCGGCAGAGCTGGACTCCACTAGATCCCTGACGATGGACTGCAGGGACCACTTGTGCCTTTCAGGGCTCCACGCAGACGATGGATGCCCTACAGAAACTCAAGCCACATTGGAGGGAAAGCCTTTCCCCGAGTTTGCTCATTACTGTCTTCATATTTGCCTCTGGTTGCTATAACAAAATCTGGCCTTGGAATTTTTCTGGGAACAAATAGGAAATAGTTGGTGCCGGGCGGGGGGCGGGGGGGGTAGTTCAAGACTCTACGCACATTTAGGTTTGGTTATAAACACTCACTGTAAAATAAAGCATTGACTCATTAAACCCAAAACGAAACCAAACAGTATGTTTTTAATCCCCATTCAAAACCTCTGTGTTCCAGAGGTGACCCACTAGAAAGCTATTTGTTCTTGACAAGGTCACCAGCAAAATGAACTAACAGGGTGGAGTACTGACCAGCTGGGGTACTAGTCACCCTGTGCTAAGACACCCTCTGCTTCCAGAGCATTTGATTTCCGGAGCTGGGAGCACTAACCCGACAGCAGACATTTTCCACTTGCTGGAGGTGATTACTGGGTCCAGTGATTATTTTTCACTGAAGAGAAAACCAGGGCTGCAGCCATGCAAACTCCAGCACCAAGGGTCTGGAAAATCTTACAAGGGCATTCAGATCTATGACACACCTCAGACCCAGATGTGCTGGGGTGTCTCTGGTTTTTTTTTTTGCAGTACGCGGGCCTCTCCCTGTTGTGGCCCCTCCCGTTGCGGAGCACAGGCTCTGGACGCACAGGCTCAGCGGCCATGGCTCATGGGCCCAGCCGCTCCGTGGCATGTGGGATCTTCCTGAACCGGGGCACGAACCCGTGTCCCCTGCATCGGCAGGCAGACTCTCAACCACTGTACCACCAGGGAAGCCCGTGTCTCTGTTTTTGTCTGTCTTTCTGTGAGTCCGGGATATTGGAAATTTTTTTCCTGAATCTCCACCTTTCACCTAAGCCCAAATTAATCTCCCAGTTCACATCCACTGACTTGTCTTCTAAGACCAGCCTTATATGTGGGAAGAAGCAGTTGTCACCCCGACAGAGTGATCTGAAGAATGGGAAGGCCTCTCCACCTACATGGGCCAGCCAGTGTGACTGGGGGTCCACAGGACAGCTGTCGTCAAACACAAAGGCTACAGGAGATGTACTGGGGAAATACCCTACGGATCCTTCAAATGGCCATCTGGCTGCACGGCTCCAACCTATCTTTCCCATCCTGTCCCTTCTGGCTCCCCAGCAAACCTCCTCCACTCCCGTTAAGCTCATACCTCACTATCTCTTACACCCAACCTAGATGCCTCAGAAATAACGATAAAAATATGTTCCACATCGAGCAATTTTTCTCTCACATTATTGTTCAAAAGAGAGAACAGATTTGTTTGGAGGAGCTATTCAAGTAAGCCACTTGGGGAGGAGAGGCAAGATCTCAAGAGGTGTTCAAATAGCAAACAGTAGTCACTGAACTACTATTTATAAAATAAGGAAGGAAAAAGCAACAGGCCACTGGAGGCTGGGCCTGTGTGGGAGGGGCCTAAAGAGGTAATAACTATAAGAGTAGCTCCTTATCTAGTATTTACCACTATCGGGCACTGTTCCGATCTCTCTATATGTATCAACTCATTGAATGCTTACAACCCCATGAAGCAGTCAGTACTATTATCCCCATTTCACAAATGGGGAAACAATGGCCCCGAGTGCCTCAACGACTTGCCCAAGGATACTGGCTAGTGAATGGTGGAGCTAATGAGCAATGGTCTGACCCTAAAATCTGTTCTTTGTACCACTCTACTCAACTCCTCTGTGGGTAAACCTCTGGGAGTAGCTGAGGAGAGACAGAAAAGCAGAAGAATTTTATCAAACATAAGAAGATGCTAATGTAAGACACACCATAATCTTACGGATTGCTACGAAAATGCTGCCAATTATACTATGACACACCATCACACTCAGACAGTAAGTGGTTTCAGAGATAGCAATTATTCAAATATGAAAAAGGCGCATCTTAGAAATGATGAAAGACAGCACTGAAGGGGGTGATGAGCCTGTTTGCCGTGGGTTGTGCAATGAAACCTCATCTCCCCTTGAAATTCCTGAGTGAAATCTTACATTCCTCACCGATGCTTTTGTGGGTATAGACTCTTGGGGGGAGACGGTGGCAGGAGAGAACTTACGGAAGTGCCATTTGTGCACACGTGCGTGCACGTGCACACTCATTCATCCATGCAGGCATGGGTGAACAGGTGCAAAGCAAAGACAATTTTAGCAAGTTCGAAAGCCCCCTACAGTTAGTTACACAAAGAAAATGCCGCTGATTTTCTATAACTGATCTAATCTTTCTCCTGAGCCCTTCACCTTACTATGTAGAGACAGAAAAACGTCAGCCCACCCAATAATTTAAACAGTCTCCTGGATATCTCAGTCTTGCAATTTTCCTCCCCAACTTTCTCTTCTTCTCCAAGATGACGTCTGGGGGAAGCGTTTAACTTTTCCTGGTGATGGCACGAAAGGGAAGGGAGGTCCTTGGTCCCCATGATTCATATGTGCGGGTCCTGTACCATCCTCCACATCCTCTGGGTCCTCCCCGGAAGGCCTCAGTGCTGCAGTCTGCAGCTGATCAAGGTCTGCTATGAGCTCTCTTGGCTTGGCCAGGGTTCCCCTGACTGAGCTCCACTCAGGCCCTCACAGGAGTCATGGACCCCTGAGGTCTGGCTATGCCTCCTATTTGAGCTCCATCCTGGGCAGTCCCCACAGGGCAACCCACTAGTAAGTTCATCAGCATGGCACTCATAGAACTCTTGCCCAATGAGCCTGGGTGTGACTGCAGAATCCTGCCCATCACAGTGCCCTGTCGGCCACCACACTGAAGTTGGCATATTAAATAAGCTCTTGCCATCCTGGATCTCCTAGTGATTCTCTAAGAGGCACACCTGTTGGTAGTTAGTTACCTGTGCCCAGAAGATAATAATCACCCGAAGTGGAAACCCAAACAAATATATAGACCTGCAATGAGTACTAGCTGAATTAATAAAGATCATTACCAATCACTTATATGTGGAATCTAAAAAAAAAAGGTACAAATGAACCTATTAACAAAACAGAAATAGAGTTACAGATGTAGAAAACAAACTTACGGTTACCAAGGGGGAAAGGGTGAGAGGGATAAATTGGGAGATTGGGATCGACACGTACACGCTACTATATATAAAATAGATAACTAATAAGGACCTACCGTATAGCACAGGGTCTACTCAATACTCTGTAATGACCTATATGGGAATAGAACCTAAAAAAGAGTGGATATATGTATATGGATAACCGATTCACTTTGCTGTACACCAGAAACTAATACAACATTGTAAATCAACTAGACTCCAGTAAAAATTAATTTTAAAAAAGATTATTATCACCTACTGAACACAACAGCGTGTGTCCCAGTCCTAGTTCTAGTAAATATTATCTGTCTTCCCCAGGAGAGAGAGGGGAACACACGCTAGCGTGAGCACGTACTGTTCGGGTCAGATACCCTTCTATCTGACTCCCCGAGGATAATCTGACCCAGTAAAGGCAAGCACTGCTTATGTGAGTGTTTCAGGAGTTTATCCAGAGCTTTGGATCATTATGGCTGGAGAAGTAAATAGGCCGAAGAGCTGATGTTACTTCCAGAAGTCTGGGATGAACCCATCAGATCTCAGGACAGAGGGCTGGGCTGCCTATCTTCGCCCTCTGCAGACGGGAGCAGCTGGGTGTCGACTTGGTCAAGGTCCCAGGGAGCCAGGCCAGCGGGTCTCGTTCCACAATCCCCACCTTCCTCCTTCCCCAACATCTACCCTCTGTCCAGCTCAGCGGACCATCCCTCTGTTCAACAAGTGGAGCATTTGAATTCCACGTTTTATCTTAAAAGAAAATCCTCAGAAGGCCAAATCTCAAAAAAAAAAAAGGCAGGTGAAGGTGAGTTTTAGAAGAGAGACTGGAACAGGGGGCAGTACTGCTCTTAGGCCCAGTTAACAGGGGCCCCTGGACCTGGCACTACGGGTCCTCCACTGGCTGTGCTCCATTCCATGAAGACATGCCCACCTGGAACCTACACCTCCTTTTCCAGACCACGCCTTGGGTATCAGAGACCCCAGAATTCCCTGCCTGGACCCGAGCCCACTTCCAGGTCCTTCTCCAGGCCAGATCTCCCAAGGGCAGGCCACGCCTCCAGTAATCGCACCCCTAAGAAGGAGCCACAGGGTGGCCGTTTGCAAGGATGGAGCTGGGATGTGCAGGCTGGGGCTTCCAGAGGGGGAAGAGATGCAGAGCAGGCAGCAGGCCAGGGCAGGGAGTCCACAGCCCCTGAGCCACCACATTCCTGTGTGGCACCCCAGGAGTCCACAGATTTTAATTCCAGCCCGGCCTCTGTGCAGGTATATTGGTCGAGGCAGGAGGATGGAACATATTTCACAGTCAGTCAGCTTGATTGACAACTGTTAAATATTTAGACACGGTACATAAGCCTCCATTTTTACACTTGCCAGGGCCTCACAAAAGTTAGTGGAGGGCCTGGGGAAGGGAAAATGGGGGAACTCTCTGGATCCAAAAGGACCAAAATTGTTCCTGTGCTGTGTGGTGCTTAAAACAGCGTCTAGCACCTAGTAAGCACTCAAAATATTTGTCAGAAGAGAGAGAAGAGAAGGAAAGAGAAAGGGAAGGGTTTTGTGTTAAACCTTTCATACTTTCAGGAGTTTGTGATATAGAGTCAGAAAAGCCAGAATTCAAATCCTGTCTCTACTGTTCTACCTGTGTGTCCCCAGACAAGTTATTCAACACCTCTAATCCTCAGTTTCCTCACCTGGAAAACGGGGAAGCCATGCCTGTCATACAGTGAGAACACATAAAAATAAGTACGAGCTACTTATATTATCCTCCTTCTCATCATCATTTTCATTATATACTCCAGCCCTCAGTCCCATTTAACTGAATGTCACATTCTGAGGACCAATTTGTTTCAAAGTCTCAGGAAGGCTACTGCCACTGATGTGCCCAATACAGAGACAGAAATGTTTCATGGTCCCCATTTCAGCCCCACCAACATCCTCAAATGCCCACCTAGCCCCATAGTAGATGCAGCTGGTGGACCACCCATACCCCTGGGCCCATACCATTTCAGAACTCAGCAGCCTGACTTGCGATGGCCAGCACCAGCACTTCTTTGCATAAGGGCAAAGTTCTCCAGAGCCCACTTTGCCACTTGAACATCAGGACAGAAATGTCAGAGAATTAACGCCCAGGAAGCAACCCTCGACCAATGTCAAATGGGAGTGGGTAGAGATACCCCAGCTCTCTCACTCCTAGGGCAAGGTAACTCTGAGGTACATGTTCTATACTGAATCCCAGCAGGATCACGTTCCAGTTACCCTCAGTAATAACTTGCTGGATAATGAACCTTTGGTTGCTACACAACTGTACCTCAGTACAGCCACGCCACTTATTATGGCCAGTGAGTGTTCCTTTTAATTGCTCAGTGTTCACGCCTTACTGATTGTTAAATATTTTGAAAACCACCTCTTCACATTTAACCAGTAAGTTGCTACCACAAGTGCTTCTTGAGAAATGTCAATGTTCTATAAAACTAGATCCGACAGCAATTCACCTAATAAAATAATAAGTATTTGTTATTTTTCCCTCCCTCCTACAATGGCATTAAAATTCAATAGTTAAGTGGTAGAGAATAGACAATAAAAGATCGTTCAGCGCACCCACCTACATCCAAAAGCCAGCAAACACCATGGATTTATTTTTTGGTTGTGGTTGGAAAATTTCCCATATATTTAAGTGAGGTACCATGACCCTACACAGTGTGTCATATAGGGCATCTGCTCTCAAATACTTTTGTACTTGGCAGTGACCGCAGGGCTTGACAAATATGTTGTCTCCATGTTTTTATTTATCTCATAATCCTTTGAATGGCGACACATTCTGAGATTACAACAAATATATTAAGATCCCAATACGAATATAATGTAACCAAAAAGATGACCTAGGTCTAGAGGGGGTGAAAGCCACCCCAACAGTGGCTAAACTGGCAGCTGTTTGCAATTAGGTCCAATTAACACATTTTAAACACAGCATTACTGGGAACCTCTTTGAAGTGTGTGCTCCGGAAAGGTTTTTCTTTTTTCTTTTTTTTTTTTTTAACATCTTTATTGGAGTATAATTGCTTTACAATGGTGTGTTAGTTTCTGCTATATAACAAAGTGAATCAGTTATACATCTACATATGTTCCCATATCTCTTCCCTCTTGCATCTCCCTCCCTCCCACCCTCCCTATCCCACCCCTCTAGGTGGTCGCAAAGCACAGAGCCGATCTCCCTGTGCTATGCAGCTGCGTCCCACTAGCTATCTGTTTTACGTTTGGTAGTGTTATATATGTCCATGCCACTCTCTCACTTTGTCACAGCTTACCCTTCCCCCTCCCCATATCCTCAAGTCCATTCTTTAGTAGGTCTGTGTCTTTATTCCCGTCTTACCCCTAGGTTCTTCACGACTTTTTTTTTTCCTTAGATTTCATATATATGTGTTAGCATACGGTATTTGTTTTTCTCTTTCTGACTTACTTCACTCTGTATGACAGACTCTAGGTCCATCCACCTCACTACAAATAACTCAATTTCGTTTCTTTGTATGGCTGAGTAATATTTTTCTTGAAAGGGGTTTCCTAATGGGAAGCAGGCAAAATCCACAGCTGAGCAACTTAACTTCCTATTTTGACTTAAGTGCCACATAGAGTTCACAGTTTTAATTCATTTTCCCCAGTTATGTGTATAAATATTTCAAACGTGTAGTGAAGTGTCTGGGAAGGCATCTTTGCTGAAAAGAACGTTTGTAAAGCCAGGAAGAGGAAAGCAAGGGGCTGAGCTCCTGTGCTCTAATTTGTGTGCTGTTGAATTGCCAATCTCTACCAGAAACGTAAATTGTAAAATCATAGTTATTCGTTTAATAAGCACATAAAAACACTGTCTACTCCGCATTCAGAGCTCCGTGAGAACAAGAATTTTGTCTCATTTATCACTGTATCCCTACCACCTAGACTGGCACATAGCAGACCTACAATAAATATTAGTTGACTGACTGAATGAATGGATGAATGTTTACTGAATGAATAAACAAATGCATAAATGAAATAAAGAAATAAATAAGTCATATACATGTGTTTGGAAAACACAAGCTAAAGTCCTTAACCCACATATATGCATATGTTACACAAAGGCACGCACATACTCAGAGAAAGGGAGAGAGCTGCCTTAATTCCCCTAATTATTTTGCGGGTGCTGCCTATTTGGGGATAATTTGGGAGTTAAACCTCAGCTTCATTTTTCATATCTGACAAAACGCTGAGGAATGCAAAGTTTGGTAGAGTGCCCCTAGAATGATACGTGGCAAATGGCAATTAACACTAAATAAATACGTGAGGACAAATGAGTGGAAACACTAAATGGTGCTTGGTTCCATCGCCCCTGACCAGAAAAGGCTCCAAAGCTCCGACTTGGAGGATCTGTGGTGTGACCCGGGAATCTGCATAGTAACTACCACCCTGGTGACTCTGGTGTGGATGATAAACCGTTAGAGACAGGGCTAGAAAGAAAGAATTCTGGAAGGAGGAAAAGTTTCATCCCAGAGTGCCTCCAGGAAAATAATTCCCACATCTGGATGTTTGATGTCATCCTGGGACATTTCTTCAGGGAAATTCTCAAGCATTCTCTAAACGAGACTTTAACTTACTTTAATTTAAAAGAGAATGCTTTAACACATATTCTGTCTTTTCTGTAGTGGTACGGGACACACACATACACACACACACAATCCAACAAAGTGTCTGAGCTCCCCAACAGCCTAAAAACTAAAGAAAGAGCCCCCGAGCACAATTTGGGGAGCCACGCACTTCTATGTAGAAGACCCACTTTGCCCTCTAGGGAAAAGCCGAGGTTTGGATGTATCACAGAAACAAAAAGGAAGAGAAGTAGGAAAGAGTAGTTGAAAATGTTGATGCTAAAGAAGCAAATAGGAGAAGAGGCTCTGACATCTGGAAGCAAAAGAGCTCTGACACTGACCATGTGACAGCGTCTCAGGACGGGAGCAGGGCTGGGGCAGAACTAGACTCCACTAGAGCACTGGAATGACTAGTTCCTGCAACTTGATAATTTAGGGACTTGTAATGTATCTGTCCACACATCAGCCAATTTCAGAGCCAATGGTATACTCCTTGAAGACAACCTGGAAACGTGGAAAATCCAAGATGAACGATCTGTTAGCACAAAGGATCTCAATGGTTTAAATCCTCCATATATCACGCCCACATGAAAGGGCTCCGCTGTAAACAGAGGAGCATTTGTATCTCTGTAAACAGAGAGATACCTGCCTTGTATCAAGACCTGCTCAGCCTGTTTAAAAGGGGCATTATTTTCCACTGCACATGTGGTTTCTTCACAATTTCACACACACACACACACACACACACACACACAGCCTATCTGTGCACACAGCATAAAATCCTTCGGGCAGGTTACTGAGTAATAAAGGGCTTAGCCTTTTTGTATTACCTTGGGAAATAAAGCTACAGACTAGACTTGTGCCTCTACGGTACCAACTGGTCAGGCTTCCATCTCTTGCTGAGCTGGTCATCAATATCTCTTTCCTACCTACTACCTTCTCACCCTGCAACCATCAATCTATTTGTTCTCGAACCACTCTGAGTAAATAAAGGTGCTTATTTTTGGTTTACTTGCCATCAAATAGGGTTTTTAAAAAATTAAGTAATAATTGTATATGAGCACTTTATGTCAATTCTCCAACATATGAGATTCAAATCCATTTCTGTTGACTCCCAACCCTTAGGCTCAAGGCCTTATGACGATATGATGGATATGGGTGAGTTACTCATAAATGACGTCAGGAGGAAGAGAGGGAGGAGAAGGTACTGCATTGAGAACCGGCTAGTTTATGCTGTGGTAGCAACACTACCAAAATTTCAAAGTCAAGAAAGAGGCATCTTTCTCACTCCACTACATCCCCATCATCTGCAGCCAGGCACGTGGGAGAGGAAACACCTGCACAACCTCACACCAGCAATTACGCGCTTGCACTGGTGGTGACACACTTCGCCTCCACTCACATCTTATGGCCCAGAGCTAGTCAGATGGCCCAGCCACAGTCACCCGGCTACAAGGGGGCCAGGAAGTGAAAACGTACCCTGCGCTCGGACGTCACAGAGCCAGAAAGATTTGGAGAGCAGCACTAATGACCACCAGGATGGTGGGGAGGAAGGGAGAAGAAGCCAGCAACTACCTGCTGCTGAGAAAGGCACACGGAGAAACCTTACCTACTGTCACCGACCTAACCCTAGTCCTGACTCAACAGCATCTACCACTGCCTGGAACATCCTGCAAAGCTGGTAATTAAAAAAAAAGATTTTGGGGGCTTCCCTGGTGGCGCAGTGGTTGAGAGTCCGCCTGCCGATGCAGGGGACACAGGTCCATGGGGAGGATCCCACATGCCACGGAGCCGCTGGGCCCGTGAGCCATGGCCACTGAGCCTGCGCGTCCGGAGCCTGTGCTCCACAATGGGAGAGGCCACAACAGTGAGAGGCCTGCGTACCGCAAAAAAAAAAAAAAAAGTTTTTGTTTTAATTATACAATTTTTTAAAGTTTTCATTTGCCATGAAATAGACATTCTCGTATATTAATTTTAGTAACAAAGTTATGTCAGGTCTTTGTGGAATATTGTTTGTTGTGTGTGGAAAGAACATTTGAAGAGGTTCATTTCCCTTTGACCCTGTAATTCCACATCTAGAACTTAGTCTTTAGGAATAAGTAGAAATGCAGATAAAGATTATGTTAAAAAGATATTTTCTATAGCATTATCACTAATGCTCCAAACTGAAAGTAATATAAATGTCCAATGAAAGGGGATTGGTCTAATAAATTCTCCCACATCCATACGCTGTAATATTGTATAGCTGCTGGGTGAAATGGCTCAGCAGGCTGGTGTGTTAATACAATGGACTATTGACATTAGGAATCACAATTAGGAGGGTTATCTAGAAATATGGAAATAACTACATGAAGTACTAACAGGACAAAAGAGAACTCAATAATATACATATTAAAATTATCTATGAAATAGAGCAGGTCTGTATCAAATCCAGGATTAGGGGATACACATGACATTTCAGGGCTTTGAGTTTTTCTGGTGATTGCAAATTTGTGTTCATATGTTTTGTTCAACTCTTGTTCAGTGGATGAAAGGAGGAAAAACAGGAGGAAGAGGAGAAAAGGGAGAGAGAGGAGAAAGAACGGGAGACAGCAGAGATAGAAAATACAAATAGAAAGGGGAGCAGAGGGAGAGGAAGATGATTTAGAAAGCTCCCTGAAGTGACTGCGAGAACGCCCTGTGCTCACCACCCCCTGCAAATCCCTGAGCAGGCTCCTCCTCTGCGAGCTACACCCGTGCAATGTGATTTAGTCCACCAAAAAAGGGTGAATTTTTGCTGTTCATTAAGTACACAGAAGGTATAGAAAAGATCTTCAATACCTCCACATCACATTCACAGATACACCTTCTACTTAGGAGAAGGAGCTTTGGCATCTAAGTAGCGTGGCCACCTGGAAGGTTCACCAACCACCCAGTGACCTGGCTGAGTGTTTCTGGGATATGTGGTGCTTGGTCTGGCCAATCTCCAGCTGGCGGTATCAATGAGCAAGGCTGAGTGTCAAGTCTGGGTCTGGGCTTAGTCAGACTTTTTGAGCTCCATCCTTGAGAGTGAAACAGAAGACTCAGAAGTTAGTATTAGAAGAAGTCTTCAAAAAAGCCAGAAACTTTTCTCAACTCAGTAGGCTAGCAGCAATGAGATACCATCACACACCCTCTAGAATGGCTACAATTAAAGACTGACAATATCAAATATCCATGAGGATGCAGGTCAGCTGGAAGTTTCATTCATTGCTAGTGAGAGTGTAAAATGGTGCAACCACTTTGGAAAGCTGTTTGGTTGCTTTTAATATAATCCTACTCCTAGGTACATACTTAAAAGAAATAAATGAGATGCCCACAAAAAGACTTGTAGAAGAACGTGCATGGTGACATTAGTCATAATAGTTCAGATGTGTCCCATCTGTCTCCTTTCTCTGGGATGATTGGCTGCCCGGGACATGGTTTTCTCACGGTAGAGTCCAGGGGCATAAGAAAGCAGGGAAGTTTGCCATGCCTCTTGAAGTCCCATTCAGGACTGACCTACAGTCACTCTGTCCTCTTTCTGTTGGCAAAGCATTTACTGAGCATTTACTACAGGTTTGACTCTTCTCAGGCATTGCAACATTTACAACAATGCAATGAGGTGGATACAATTATTATCCCCTTTTATAGTGATAGATGAAGAAAGTGAAACTAAGGGAGGTTAAACAATTTTTCCAGGGTCATGGAGCTGGTAAATATCAAGGATTTGAGTGCAGAGAGTCACCCTCCAAAGTCCCTCATAGTGAACCAGGAGTTAGAAGACCCCAGGTCTAGCCTGTCCTCTACTGGCACAGCCATCACAGAAGCCTGGGGAGTGAGTTGGGGCATAAATTTTTAAATGGCTTGAAAAAAGTCATTTAACCTATCTGGCTTTCAATTTCTTCCTGTGTAAAATGAGAGCCGCATTGGATCTCTAAGCTCATTCCAGGTATAAATTTAATACCAAGGTTCTGTGAACTCAGTAGAACTCTTACCATTAATCTGACAACAGCTGTAAATGGATAACTTGCTAATCACTAAAAACGAGCCCACAAACTATCCCTGATTTCAGTACAAGTAACTATTCTCAAAGGTTACAATGAGATGGTAAAGTCTCTTTATGTAAAATAGATACCAATTAATTCCCACTTTTTAATATTGAATTTTACTTTCTGGTGGATCCTAAAAGCTCTAGGAAAAAGTAATTCCATGTAAAATTAGATAAATTCCCCTGTTAATGCAGGATTTTGCTTCAATTTTTAACTGCAAATTGTAGTTCCCATGGAAGCAGCTGCTGGTGCATGTGTCTTACCCTCTTCAATCTGCACCATCTCCACTGTGGGGGGGCGGGGAACATAGAGCACAGCTGATACCTGGAAGAGCTGCCTCTAGGTGTTCACACATGCAAATCCCATTCCAGCAAGAGGAAGGGCTGAAATTGTCTCACATCTTTGTTACTTAAAATAACCTCTTAATGTTCTCTGAGGATTTTTTTAAAAACATAATCCTCTGGTCTCCCAGAGGAGTTAGAAGACTAACTCCTTATAGACTTAGAAAACAGCTGATTTCTACTTGTTGGCAGCCCTGTGATCACCTGTTACTATATTGTTTTGTAAAGATGGTTGGATGGATGGGTAGATGGTCAGACTGGACAGATGGACAGGTCAACACACACGCTGTACCTCTGTCAGGAATGCCTTTTCCATTCCACTCTACCTTTCACCTAATTAACTCCTATTTACATGTCAGTTCTCAGACCAAGCACTGCTTCCTCAAAGAAGCCTTCCCTCCATCTGTAGATGCCTATGAGGACAGCTTGTATGGCATCTGGAGGATTCATCTGAGCATTCCTAAGGAATGAGCCCATCAGCTACTCCCCCACCTGATGCCGGCCACACCACTTGTAATAGGGAAGAAAGTAATGCAGTAGAAACCATGAGTTGCCCCCTCATCTTCCTTGCTAGCAGGACCCTGACTATTCATTCAGGCAGCATTGTACTCAATCCCCAAAGCTGATTTCATGGTTGATCTACAAACTGAGTATATCAGTCCTCTTCCCCTTTGCTAGAGGTTGGGCTACTTTGGACATATGAGCCAGTTCTGACCAATGAGATGTGAAGGGAAGGCTGCTGGTGGAGTCCTAGCAAAGATTTTCCTCCTTGATAAAAGGAGAAAGGGCTGGAAAGAGATGTCCTTTCTCTCCATTCCCTTCGTCCTTCTTGTTTGGGACACTGTCCTGTGAGAACACGACTTTTGGAGTTAGGACATCCATCTTGCACTATGAAAGGAGGTATTGCTGAAACATGGATATTAGCAGAATGTAGAACACAAACATCACGTCTCAAATGACATCACGGAGCCACTGCACCAATTCCGGGGCCCTGCATATCCAGGTAAGTGAATGTTAAATGTCTTTATGGCTTAAGCCACTGTTAATCCAGCTCTCAGCTACTTGTAACGAAACACATTCCTGATATAAATCACAACATAGTCAGTATGTTAGATTAGCATGGCACGTCACATCTTCAAAATACTTTCATATCCATTACCTCTTTCAATCCTGCCGACAATCCTGGGAAGAAATAGCGCAACTATTATCCCTCATTTTACAAATATAGAAACTAAGATTTTAAAAGAATTAGTCTTGTGTGAAAAAACAAAGAGAACCAAAATTAAAATGGATTCAGGACTCTTCACTTTAGTCCAAAGGTTGGCAAACCATGGTCCAAATGTACAACCAGCATGCCAAGAATATTTTTTGCATTTTTAAATGGTTGGAAAAAAACCCAAAAGAACAGTAATATTTTGTGACACAGGAAAACTACGTGAAATTCACATTTTAACGTCCATCCATAAGTAAAGTTTTATTGTAATACAGTCGTGCTCATTCATTTACCTATTGTCTACACTATTGTCTTTAATGCTTCAATTGCAAAGTTGAGTCACTGTGACAGACCCTATGGCCCAAAAAGCCTAAAATGTTTACTACCTGGCCCTTTACAGAAAAAGTTTGCTCTCCCGTGTTAGTCCTATCACGCCCACTCAAAAAAAAAAAAAAAAAACCCTCATGTTCCAATAAAAAACCATGTTGAGCCTTTAGGACACCATATTTTATATCCCAGCACAGTGATCTGAGGTTTGGTTTACTTTGGTTTGCTGTTTGTCATTTTTTTCATCATCTGAATATAACCTACTGACAGCTTCATAATCCCCAGACTACCCAGATAGGAGCAGGGAAACATCTTGACTAACTGCTAATTAATCAGTCTGGCTTAAATTCTCCCTTCTGTAAACACCAGAACACATCTGTTTAAAACAATGTTTTGATGAAACAGTCCCTCAATCATAAAGAAAAAACTAACATCCCAGTCATGCCAGGCTGCAGGAGTTTTTCTTCTGAGAGTGGCCATCACAGAAGTGTCAATGAATCATGCTAAATTTGGTGCTAAACATACAAAGACTTCCTCTATAGAGAGATTATGGGCAACCATATTATGTAAACCAAGGTTATGCAAATATAAAAAGCAGATATAAAACAAACACATCATTTTACTTCTTAAGTGTTTTCTTGTTTTGATCTTTGTATCATAATATTTAATGAACAATATATTTCTAAGTGAGAAAATATATATACAAACATTTAATACAATACCTAGTACATATTTTGTGCTCAAAAACTAGTTGAACCTGAAATTCCATGAATCATGAGGAAAATTTTTAAACCACTTAATTGTTAAAATGGATTTTTTTAAAAATATGCATCTTTAGCATATAATTGCGAGGAGTCGGCAGTCTACTAAAATCCATCTGAAAATAAATTTTTTCTCATTTTTGTGGCTTTGGTTTAAACCACTTCATGGAACCCCAAAAACATGCCTTAAAAGATACAATGCCAACTTTATTCCAGCCAACATGGGTATGCCATGTTCATAAATCTCTGCATTGTTACAAAGCAGAGGCAAGATGCTGGTCTATAAAGATTCCTTTAAGAGTTCTAAATTAAAATTATACTTACCCCACTATCATCATCAAATAAAGGCATGGGTGCTCCATGATAAAAGGTTCATTTTAGGACTTCAGAGCTCCTGGCTCCCTGTCACCCAAAAAACTCAATGTTTTAAGCTTATCTGCTCCTTCTGCTGCCTGGTTCCATGGCAATTACCAGGCTCCAAGAGCTGGGCTGACATCTCATGTGATAGTAGTAGACAAGCAAAGAAGTAAACACAAACAGCTGTGTTAATTCCAGCAATGTTCAAACCTTAAACAAGCTGAGGGAAAGTTGCTGAATCAAAAAGGAGCAAACTAGGGGGTACTAGCTCCTCCAAAACTCTAACAAAGAACCTAAAGGCTACATCCAGTAGGCCCAACCGTCCAAAAATAAAGGTGGTGTCTCCAGGTGACTGTCTCCTACAGTCACCTGGAGACACCACTTAAATCCGGGAACACTGTTGTTCCTGTTCAACACTGTGAGTTCCTCTTTTGGAATCAGTTTGCAAGCTGTATCAGTTATCTGTTGCCATAACAATGCTGTGTAACAACCACAAAATCCCAGTAGCATACAACAGGAAGTACTTATTGCCCATCTCTCTGGAGCGGTCAGAAAGGCAGCTCTGTTGATCTTTACTAGGCTCACTTACATGGGTGGGGGCAGTAGGGGTAGGAGTCAGCTGGCTCTCAGCTGACCTTAGCTGTCACCTGTCTCCCATCCTACAGTAGGCTAGCCCAGGCATGTTCTCACAGTAATGGCAGAGGTTTGAGAGAGTAAGTGGAAACATGTTAGCCTCTTGGGTCCTACACTCAAAGGTGGCACACCCTCAATACCACTGCATTTTACCGGCCAAAACAAGTCACAGTGCCGGTTCAGATTCAAGGGATGGGGAAATGGACACCACCTTTATAGTAAAAGAGCATCTGCAAAGTCACATGACAAACAGCATGGCTACAGAGAGCCCATAACTGCAATTAACCACCAGGCCATACCAGAAGCGCAGTCTCTAAATTACCTTCTCTTGGTTTTAGCCCACTTCTATCACTAGAATTTATTTCAGATGGTTTGGCCTTTGCCCCAGATTAAACCCATCTTCAAATTCCAGTTAATTGCCACCACTCGATATGGTGATGCTATCTCATGCCTTTTTAGTTCCCCTGACAACTGCCAACACAAGGCCATATGAAGAGAGATGCCTAAACGATTTATGTTGGATGAATGAACAAACACGTTCATATGTCATAAAAGTGTTTTGAGCAATAGCTTCTTATCAGAATATACAGATAGCCTCCTCAGATGACCATTTTGAAATGGACGCCATATCCTAATATGTCAGTGCTCGTGTGTTTGTATAAAAAAGTGATCCATTCCATTTAGGTAATATTGCTACTACTCAACACTGTAAAGCAGATGCTTTATTACATTTACCTTCCTTTTATCTTTTTTTACTCGGATGTCTAAAATGCACTTTCCAACCTTTCATCCATTATTTTTTGAATAGTGAAATCATTCTACAAATACATGCTTCCCTAAATTCATGTTGGGTATATTATGCACTGATCCTGCACTGGATAGAGAATGACTCTGAAAAGGATAACAGTGACCTAACTTATTGTTAGGGGTTGTTCTGCAAAAGTTACATGATGGATCCCTCAAAGAATGGTTTGCAAATGTGCTTTTGTAATATTAATTCTTTACATTTCTCAAGCTGACTTTCTCTCAAAGAACGCCAAGCACTTCACATACGGTCAGCCAGATCAGAGTGTAAATTATGCCCCAGGAGTAAGCGAATTGCTTGGAGGAAGGTGTTAACTCTTTCGGGTCACTAGGGTTCCACTTAGAGCACTGCAGGAGGGCAGTCATTTACCAAACAGCACCCCAGTGGCCGGAAAGTATACGTGTAATATAAATTATTCCCAGGGAGTCATTAATGAACTCAGAAAGTCTGGCTTATCATCTCATCTATTCACACAGTATCCCGGTGACGGAGACAACAAGCAAGAAGAGAAAAATTGGTGAGGCTGGCGATGCTAGAAGTTTCCTAAGCTCCCCCAGCCTGTCAGGGACGGAGTTCCGACTCGATTTGCCTGACCCTTGGGTTAACTTCCTCGTAACTAGGCCCCAGGACCTGGGGCTCTCAACTTGAAACTTCTGCTAATTGGGAGGAGGTGAGGCAAGTGAGGTGCCTAGGATGCAAAATGAGCTGCCTCCCAGTCTTGGGCCTGCTGCTAACTCAACGAAGGATATTTGCTTTGCGTAGTGGCTTAAAACACCTAAGAAACCACAAAATTCGCCCTGACTTACTACTTGCTTCTACTAACTCCGTAAATACTGACGAGGCTTCGTTAGTTGATTAATTTGTTTTCCCACACTGAGGAAAAGTGGAGAAGGCAATGGGGGCGGGGATATGATGGCAGAGAAGAGAAGGCTGTCTTCTTGTTTTGTTGCCAAAGTTGGAAATGGTCAAATAGTGGATCTATCTTAGGCAAAAGGAGAAGACTAGATTGAAGTCTGTGTTATGCAACTAACACGTGGCAAAGTGGTCCCTTGGAATGTTTTGGCTTGAAGGTCCAAATGCTGAGTCCTTGCCCCAGCGTCAACCATCCACTTTGGCAGTATCTCTAGCTATTGCCTGTGATTTCACATCTTTAGGAAGCCTCCAGAAGCTCTGCAACAAGCACGAGGTGGTCTACAAAAGGATCAGGATGCAGGCGTCTTGATTCCCCACTCAAGTCTCTCTTTCTCAACACATCTCTGTGCCTTTGTGATGAGACCCTGTGTATCTGCTAAGAGCCAATCACAGAAATATAAAGGCCTTTTAGGGAGGAGGGGGAAAATCTATTTAGCACTGTGCTTGGCCCGGGAACTCTGCTGTGCTCTAAAATCTTTTCAAAGTTGAAAACAAGTCAGTTGCCGCCTTTTAGAGCGTAGCTCCCCATTCAGCCAGACGTCAACCTCTGCCACCAATAAAGAGTTCAATTGATTTCCTTGTATTTGGACTCATTTCCTGCCTCAACAAAGAATACTAAATCCCGATTTGAAAGAAGAATGATACAACACATCCCCCATGTACTCCCCATTACTGCCACCGGAGCGTGCACGCACACACGCACACACACACACACACACATACACACGTGAAGTCATTTGATCCCATGTTTTCTCGATAGTAAGGGTGTGTCACCACACCAAAGAGTGACCTTGGATAAGTCACTTAACCCTCCCTGAGTCAGTTTTCTCTCCTGATAAAATGAGATTAGACTAGAAGCCTCAGGGGCTTTCCAGCTCTGGAATTCCATAATTCTAGAGGTGATACATCTCAGAGTTACAACTTCAACCTAACTGGAGTCAGCAAACTATGGCCCTCGGGCCAAATCCTGCCCACCACCTGCTTGCATATGGTCCCAGAGCTAAGGGTAGTTTTCACATTTTAAATGGCTACAGAAAAAAACCCCAAAAGAATAGTATTTCATGACGTGAAAATTACATAAAATTCAAATCTCAGTGTCCATAAATAAAGCTGTATGGGAACACAGCTGTGCCCGTTCATCTATATATTATCTATGGCTGCTTCTGCAATACAAGGGTAGAGTTGAGTGGCTGCAAGAGAAACTGTGTAGCCTGCAAAGCCTAAAATATTTACTATATCTACAGAAAACGCTTGCCCTTTACAGAAAAAGTTTGCCAACCCTAGATCTAAGCCACTAGACCATGTGCAGAGTAAAAAAGTCTGTAACCCTCTTACCTGATTAAAGTTTTATTACCTGAAGAGTCCCATAAAGTAATCCTAAGAACCAAAAACAAAGTTATGGATAATTAGACAATCTGATCCCTATAAAAGAAACTGCTGGAAATCACTGATAAATCTACCATGTCAATGTCAGAATTGATTTCTTATGAGAAACAATTTACTCCAAAGAATTTAGCTACTTTACAATCTACTCTTTACAAAGAGGCCAATAGTCCCTTTTTCCCTTGTTCTTTTTTTTCTTTTCTCTTTTTTTAAGTGGTCTGAAGGATAGCACATTTATCTTTCCCTTATGAGTAATCATATCATTGGTGAAAATGACTGTGAAAGAGTGAGCAAAGCATGAAACAAATCCCTGCCCAATAAAGTGGTGACTTTGAAAAGGAAATTGCCCTGCTCAAGTGATGGATTCGGTTTCAGCCGTCATGACCCACGTTATGAGGGAGTCCAGGGACCCGGGTCCTGGCCCTTCTAGGCAAAGCAGCTGCAAAGCTCCACTGGGAGCTCCGGGAGGATGCTCTGTGAATGGCCAAAGGCTGACCCGCAGCATTCAGCACTGAGTCCCCTCCACCTAGCCTGGAATGCCCCCCTCAGCTCCCCCCCCTCTCTGCTTACCTACCCCAGTCAAGGCCCAGTTTGAGTTCCAAATATGGTCATACTCGAGGCCCATAGCCTCAGGATACCCTGTAATTTTTTTTTTTTTAATCATTTTATGTTTGTGTTTTCTCTTCCCCCGGACTGTAAGATCCTGGGGCACAGAGAGCACCCATCATTCTGACATCTTTCAGGTAAAGACCCACAATAAGTTCTGATGAAGAGGATGACAGTGAAATGGGAAATTAGTAAGGTTATGAAACTTTTTTCTCAACGAGGAGATGAGATGCTTAAACAATACTTGCTTCTCTCCTTCTGATTCTCTGGCAGCATTTTCCAGACGAGAGGTCGAGACCTAGGGACCCTGTGAGAATTCTTAGCAGTGTGTTGTTGTTACTTTATCAGGGGACAATCCATCTATTCAGAGCGAAAGTGGTTCTCTTCTGGACTTTGTTGAGGAACAGCTTCAAGTCAAACATATCTTTGTTTCCTCGAGAAACGAGAAGATGGAGCCACAGAGCTATTGGGGGGGTTCCTACTTCCAGCATTAGGGGGCTTTGAGATGGTGACATCAGGCCATCCCCTTGTCCCCAAGACACCAAATGCTTGCTTCCTGGCACTCGCTTTGGAAGCAGCTTTGTTTTTCATTGTCTGTGAAGGTCTGAGGAGATTTTTGTCAACATCAATTATAGTACTTTTAAATGTTGGGCTTTGCGGTCGGGGATCTTGAAAATTTTTTAGGTTTTTTCACCTCTTCTGCAGTCACCTGAATGTTGTAACCATGCAAATAAATGTTCTTTCAAAACTAGGAGTATTTTCTTTAAATTAATTTTGTACTTTCCTTTATATTACTATTTAAGATAATTAGTAGTATTTCAAAAGGATTTAATATTTTGGAAGAGTCTTAGTCCTAGAACCTATCAAAATAGGTGAGCCTCTTAGTTTTGCTCTCAGAAAGAATCATAAAAATGATAATGATTATAATCACTGAAAAAAAAAAAGCTAATTAATCCCTCAACCCTGGCTGCACTTGGAACAACTTAAAACAAAATACCAATTCCTGGGCTCCACTACCCAAGAAATTCTCATTTAACTGCCCAGGAATAGGGCCTAGGCATGGGTATGTGTTTGCAATTCTCCAGGGTTTCACTGGCCATGTAAAGATCAGACCTGAGCACCTCGTATATACCTCTATCACAGCATTTACCACTTTACACGATGATTACTTGTGTCCACATCTCCCTCTCCTTAGAGATGGTAAGCGTACGGGGAGCCAGGAGTTGTATCTTATTCGTCCTTCAGTCTTGTAGTAGACAGAGGTTTGTTAAACTCCAAGTGCTTGCCATTAACACGGCTACTTCTGGGGGCCCAACTCCTGTGGAGGGAAGGCATGAAGGAACTCTAGGAAGGCTCTTAAGCGAAGGTGGCCAGTCTCTGAACCACGTAACCCAACAACGTGAACGTGGGTGATTAGCCCAGGAATAAGCACCTGAGCAAGGGCTGCTGAGCTGCAGGGTATCCAGTAACCCGCATGTCCTGACCCAAAAGCTCAGTCCATTTCAAGCACCTAGTTAGTGCCCAGCAGGGCCAATTAGATCCTTTCACTAAAGGAGTTTAAATGTGAGATCAACAGAGAGCTGAGCAGTTGGTAGCAGGAGCAGAAGCCAAGAGACACCCAGAGAAAAACAGAGAGAGAGGAGCTGAATCACCTTGGCGGCTAAGCCTGTTAGAAGGGACGGCAGATGCCTACGGCTCAGGGGGCAGCAAGATAACCCAGTCACAGAGCCGGATCCTGAATGACCTTCCAGTTCCTGAACTTCAATCCAGTTTTCGTGAGGCCTGGCCGGGTGGCCCTTCCGGAAGGCTTTTCGGAGACACGTGGCTGAGTGGTGGAGATTCCGGTCAGCCTTCCTTCCACAGGGAACTCCCATTACATAGGGTAAACTCAGTGGTGTTTGGGCTTTGCAACCCCCCCAAAAGCCCAGTCAAGCACAATTCCCAGGATCTAGCACTTTGCCTGGCACATAATGAGCACTAAATCATTGCAGGTGCTTGGAAGGCATGACCACCCTCGGCGAAAAGCCTTCTGAAAATGAAGAAATCATTCATGGTAAGAACACTGACTACGGTCGCCTTCGAATTCCCAAAACAATGTTCAATTAGGATAAAAATATTAAGCTCGTGCCGTTTCCAAGTCCATCTACATTTCTACTGTAATCTACCAAAGAAGCAAATGTCACATTCTGCGGAACTACAGTAGCATCCTCATTTCAGCTAAGGTATGTTTGGATGACTGGATTTTCACTCCGCTTAATCTTAAATCACAGTAACCTTAGTAAGAACAATTTCCCTCCCACACTAGCTTCACTGACAAACCCCCAAAGTAGCTGATCTTTGACTTTTAAGAAGTTTAATAATATAGGATCTCCCCCCGACGTTGCCACACACATTCCCCCTGTCTATCGTCCGTATCAGCTACTCGAGGAACATGTACTCCCCAACAACCGGATGAGTCATAAAATAAGAGGTACATGGATGTAAACTGAGCCTGTTTATGCTCTCCCTGACCCCAACTAATAAAATAAAAGAGGTCCCACTGAATCCAGGTCCAGTGGCTTCCGGAAAACAGGTTTCTGCTTAGCAAAGACATACATTACACAGTATATTATTTTAAAGGTAGAGCTAATTTCATGCCCTGGGTTAATGAAACGGATTTATGGGGAGAGTCATGTGCAGGGTGTGTAAGGACTTGCCCTTCTCATGTCCTCTACGAAAGAAGGCTCTGGCGCTTCTGGTGGTAAGCAAACCAACAAAAGGAATTCCTAAAAGGTCTCACAGATAACAGGAATAGGCGCTGGGCCCCTGCTCACTGGAAACGCAGCACCCAAGGGAGTGCTTGCTTAGGTTTCCATCTGCATTTTCAAAAATCTGGATGAAAGCAGGTTTTAGTCCAACCTCCCCCGACCTGTTCCTGATAAAGTGATCTTACGCCTCTGGAATTGGGATTCTGAATGTATGTGCCTACCCTACGTCTGGTATTATATTACAACAGCATGAAAATGGAGCCTAGGACTGAGGAGCGGGCCAGCCTCAGAAGCCTTCTTCATTGCCTGCCATGTAATACATGATATGCAAAGCCTCTGACTTCAGCCAGCAGATATTTGGAGACCGTGTTGGCCCTAGCATGGGGACTAAACTAATGTGTGTTTGGGTCAGAAAGCGAATCAGAAAAGCCACTGGAGGGCACGTCACGGAGTGAGAGCCCTATAAATTCTTCCCCACTCTCAGCGTGCCCTGGCAAACACTCGGCTTCCCTCCCTGGGCCGCTGCACATCTCTCCTTCGCAGTGCTAGGAGAACTCCGGCCAGCAGCTGTTCTCCTCGCCACTGCCTTCTGCTCTGCAGAAAAGCCAGAGGGCTAGACACCCGAGGAGGAAGGAGAGGCTTCGACAGGCGCGAGGAAAGCCCAGGGTAGCGCTCTACCCGACAGAGCCCCGGCTCAGAGAGCGAGGCGCGAGGGTGAAGCCGGGCGCGGGCGCCGCGGTCAAGTTCGGATTGCTCCCTTCGGTTCGTCTGCGCAGAGCTCCGCACATTCCTTCGGATCTACCCAGCGAGGAGGAGGCGCGAGCCCGGCAGCGTCTCGACGCGCTGAGCGCTCTCTCCCTGCACCCCGGGGAGGGGCGCCTCGCGTCACCCACTCGCACCCCGAGCCCCCGCCTCGGGAGCTCGGGCGCCTCCTCACTGTTCTCCGTTCCCTCCCCGCCACCGCTGACTTTAGACCCCTCCCTTCACGGGGCCCCGCGCCTCCCCTCCCCCACCCGGCCCCCCGGACCGGGCTCTCAAGGACCAGCCTGCGCTCCTGGCGCCCTCATGTCTTCACGGGACTCTCGGCGCCGGTTGACGTGGTGTCTCGTTCGGATTTCCAGGCCAGACCTCAGCTCCGGCGGCATCAGCCCGGCGCGTCTCGTGCTCCCAGGCGCTGCGCCCCGAGAAGGCGCAGAGCGCGGCCGCCGCCGCTGAACCGGCCGCCGCGCCCCCCGCCCGCGCAACCCGGGCTAAAAGCGCGGCGCGCGCAGCCCTGTCACCCCCAACCCAAGGCAGCGGCGGCTGCTCGGACCTCGGCTTCTTGGGGTGCGGGGAGCCGGCGGGGGAGCTGTCTGCATCCCTCGCCCTTCTCGCGGCGGCGGCGGCGGCGGCGGCGGGAGCCTTGGCCGCCGCCTCCTGCGCGCCCTTGCTGCCCCGAGCAGCCCCAGGATTGCGAACTCGTGCCCCTGACCTATCGGGCGGGGCTCCGCGCTCCTGCCCTCGGCCCGGATGGGTCTCCTGGCTGGGACTTGGGGCACCTGGAGTTAATGTCCAACTGGAGGTCTGCGGAGACCGGATCCGAGGTAAGCAGGGGAGCGGGCCTGGCGGAGCGGGCCTGGGGGGAGCGGGCGGGTGGCGCCTGAGTCGCCAGCGGGTGCGTCGGGCTGTGCGGCGCTGGAGACAGAGGGGGCGCGGCTGGACCCCAGAGCAGGCGGTGAGACTAGAAAGAGGGGACACTAGAAGGAACCGAAGCGCCGAGAGGGCAGAAGAGAGAGAGAAGTGGAACCGGGGAGAGGCTGGGTTTGCGGAGGGGCAGGTTGCCTTTCCTCGTGGGCAAAAATCTCTGGTGCCCCTATTGCCTCTGGACCCGGGCATATCCGACAGGGGCAGTTTCCCTCCCCGACTCGGCGAGATGCTCTTCCGTCAAGTCCCGGGAAGGTGCGGGACTGGAATCGCCTTTGAACCTACCACGACCAGAGTTGGGTTCTCTGTGGACGCGCAGCTGCATAGATATCATTAACGGGAGTGTAACTGGGTTTGGTCTGTTCCAAGAGAAAGTGTGGGCCCCGGGAGGGACTGCTGCAAAGGTGCTGAGAACCTAAAAATAGAGAGCTCACCTCCTCCGGCGCGGTCTTGCAAATCTACATTCCTAGCCCTGGTCGGAACCCCGTTGCTGGCACTTTCCTAATGCCCGATATCCCACCTCACCATCCCCGTCAAGCTTAAGAGACGGGCTTCCTGAACAGTCCAGGACCAGGGCCTCCGCCTCGAGCAGACTCTTGAACCTTCTCAAGGTCTCCCCTAAGCCATCTCGGTGATGGGTTGAATGACTTTCGTCTGTACTCTGTGCCACCTCCCCCAGTAACACCCCCGCCACCACCCTGGCACAGCCTCAGGGCTGATTTCGCTGTCGTTTGGTTTCCAGACCCACCGGGTGAAAACGAACTCTATTCGGGGCGGGGAATGACTCCCGCCGGAACCCCCAGCCTCCTGACGCCTCCCTAGTTTCGGGGCTGGCACACGCGCCCGCAGAGCCGACGTGCGCGCCCCGGGGGAGCTGCCCAGCCCCGCGCTCGCAGCACTTTTGCTCATTGGTGGGGACAAACACAACTCTTCCGAGCCCTGCCGCGGATGTGTTAGAGCGCACTTCACTCTTCCGCAGTATATTTGGGGGGGAGTGTAAGTGGTTTACAGTGTTGTGTTAGTTTCTGCTGTACAGTGAAGTGAATCAGCTATATGTATACATATATCCCCTCCCTCTTGGACCTCCCTCCCCGCCCCCATCCCACCCATCTAGACCATCTTGAATATACACTTAAGTATCCCGAGGAAGAGATGCTGCTGCCAACCTGACGCACGCACCTCTTCCCGCAAAGCCCTGGAAGAGGGAGCTGCTGGGCTTCCGCCCAGCCGCGACCAGGTCTCGCCCTCACAGTTTCGCCACGTCTTCGCTTCGGCAGGGTTCAGGGACAGTGTCGCCTTTTCAACAAGTGTCAGGTGTTCGGGGAGCCCGCTGCGTCGCCAGCCCACTCTCGCAAGGGGTTCGGGTGCCCCTGGGTCTGGCACCCGGCCTCGGGCCCTTTAACAGACAGACCCCTTCCCAGACTGCCTGCAGAAGGCGGCGCCCATTCTTTTTCCTACTCTGGTCTTGGGCCCGACAGAATAAGTCCTCCGTCCGTCCAGGACACAAGACACAGTTAAGAAAAGCAGTTCATCTTTTCAGCAACTTCTGTCCCTATCCCAAAAGAAAGCCCCCGAGTTACAGCACGCCGCCACGCACCCACCCCCGCCTCCCTTTTCTCCTCCTGAGACCTGGATCTCGAAGGCAAAGCCTAAACAAATCTCCCAGCCTGCCAGACACAAGAAGGCGCGGGGGCACTGGCGGCGGGAGCGCTCACACGCGCTGAAGCTGTCACTGTGACGCGGGGGAGGGGGGGGAGTTCAAAAAGCAGGTTGCCGAGAAACCAGCTTAAGTGAGGTGGGTAGAGAAAAATTAGTGAGGATGAAGAGGGCTAGGAGCCTGAAAAGCAGGGATGCTCGTGAGGACATCCGAAGTTCCGGGGGGGGGGGTAATTTGCATTTGGGGAAGGATTGTAAGGGGAGTGCTCGTTCATCGGTTCTATGCTTAAAATGACAACGCAGCCCCAGCCGCGTGGGCGCTCCAGGACTCCGGCGGTTTCTGGTGCCCTCTGGTGCTGGGAACCCAGAAGCGCCCCACGACGAGCGGCGGCTTCTGCCGGCACTTTTGGCTCTTGGGACGTCCTTTCCGCCCGGGACTTGGGGACCACCAGGTGCCGGCGCCAGCGACGCTCCCCTTTTGCCCTGCCGGGCGCGTAAGTCCTGGGCGCAGAGGGGAACCAGCCTGTAGGGTACGAGGACGGGTGCGGGGGCACCTGGCGGAGCCGACTTCGGGAGGAGAGCTTGGTTATCGCACGTGGCAGCGCGTTCCGCAAAGGCGGACGGTTGCGGCAGAAATACGTCGGACAGATGTGCTTTAAGAAAGCGATAAAGAG
>NW_020174096.1:2862340-2869770 GCF_003031525.2 Neophocaena asiaeorientalis asiaeorientalis | reverse complement strand
GGGGTGGGAAAAACCTCAGCGTGGACCGCTGTGAATGCGAGCCGCCGGATTCCCTCCTCTTGCTGCGTCAAGCAAACACCGGGAACTAAAGAGTCGCTCCGGCTGCAGCCTGCCCCGGCGGTGCGCAGAGGGAAGAATGCGCCCTCCCCGTCCGGGGGAGGTGGGAGAGCTCTTTTCGTGGCCTGCGCCGCACCCGGCCGAGGGCGGGAACCGGAGTCGGGAGCCTCCTTTGGCGAGGCGGGGAGTTTTCCGCTGAACTCTTTTGCCAGCTTCGCCACACTTCTAATTGAGGATCTCCACGTCCAATTTAAAAAGCCCTCCGTCGGCCAAGCAGGAAAAAAAGGAAAAACCCTCTTAATGCGGAAGGGAAATCTGGTGCCTCTGTCGCTTCCTGCTGGCGGCCACCGCGATTTGGGATAGCGCATTAATCCCGCGCCTCCCCGCCCCTCAGGGCCGCCAGCCAGTTCGCACGCACCCGCGAGCGGGCCCTGGGCGAGGGGGCGGGAGGCCTCGCGTTCCCCAGTTCTCTCTGCTCGAGCGCCTCGCTGGGCTCGTTTTGCACGGCCTGGGTCAGGTGTTGCCTGGGCCCCCGCGTCCCAACCGAGAGCCTTTCCTTTTCCCCGGGTCTGTAAATCAGCCAGCGGGGCATGGGGCGCCCGGAGCTGCAGGTTTTCGGAGTTCCTAGTCCCTACAGACTCCCCGAGCCCAACAGCTGCATAGCGAACAAACAGACGCCCAAAGGATGGAAAATGCATTCGCCTCCGCAGCGGTGGGAGGTGGCGGTCGAATGAAACGCTTCCCCGGGTGGCCTGCACCGGAAGCCGGGCGGGAGTTCTGGGTGGATATGGGGGGCGGTTGCTGGAAGGGAGGCGGGCGCTCCTGCCTGCTAATGGAGAGGAAAGGGGCCAAAGTTTTTGTTTTTACCTGGAAACTCTTACTCTCTCCCACGGAAAAAGTTCAAGGAGATTTTCCTAAGAATCCCTTTTATTTGGAGGAAAGAGGGTAATCAACTGCATGAGTCTCGTAGCCCTTGGAAACTGAACACTGGCATTGGGAAGGCACTGGGTAACACCGCACCCCAAGGCGCCCGGGTCTCCCGCCACCTCCTAATTGTGTGGGGCTTGGCCCCGAGTTGAGGGGGCCTTTTTCTCACCAGCCCCCTGCTGCGTGACCCTCCTTTCTAGGGGTGTGCGGAGGGACAGACCAAACGGAGGCCCCTGACTCAGAGGACCTGAGCCCCACCGCGCGCCCTTTCCTGGTCTAGTCCTTCTGGTGCCCGTACTCCTCTGTAGCGTCCCGGACCGGGTGCAGTTGTCCAGGAGTGACTGTAACCGGGCGTGGGGAGCTCGCAATTCCTCTGCGAGGGGAAGGGATTTAAGGCCAGAATATCGCAACACTGCAAAAATAAAGAGGGCGTTCGGGGACACCACGAACATTTTCAAGACAAAGGCAATCCCTACCTAACAGTAACGCTAAAGCACTTATTGAGTGCTTACTTTCTGCTTGGCTAGGCCTTTTCCTGTGTTAATATTCATAACCTTAAGAAATGGAAGTAGTATTTTAAACCGAGTTGAAGCTTTGGGAAGTGAAGTAACCTAACTCAGATATTCCCCAGACAACCCCAAAGTCTCCAAGTCCCTACTAACTTCTTGTTCCGACGACAAAACACTAAGTTAAATGGAGGAGGAGGAGGAGGAGGGCTTCCCTGGTGGCGCAGTGGTTGAGAGTCCTCCTGCCGATGCAGGGGACACGGGTTCGTGCCCCGGTCCGGGAGGATCCCACATGCCACGGAGCGTCTGGGCCCGTGAGCCGTGGCCGCTGAGCCTGCACGTCCGGAGCCTGTGCTCCGCAACGGGAGAGGCCACAATAGTGAGAGGCCCACGTCCCACAAAAATAAAAGGGTGGAGGAAAGCTTGGGCCAGGTTAGTGGTGCCGCTGAGCCTGCCTCCGCCTAGCTGAGAGCAGGATCAGGACCCCCCGGCGGTCCCGCACTTGATTTTATTCCTAAAATAAAAGGCTGGTCTCTTGCTTGGGTCCAGGGCTCTTCCCCGGGGCCTGTGGGAGCTGCTGGACGGGGCGGGAAGCACAGGGTGAGGGTTGCCCGGTCGCCCCCCAGGAAGCGGGGGCCGGGAAGGGGGCGGTTGCGCGCCAGTGCTGGTGTCGTCGTGTTGGTACCGGCGGGGGCAGCGGCGCTGCTCGAAAATCCGACCCCTGGGATCCGGTGGCGGAAGAGAAGGGCACTTGTGGGATGGCCGCCAGGGAGGCGCACCCAGGAGCGGGGACGAGCAGGCGGTGGGGAAGGATTTTTTCCCAGGTGCCGCCGCCGGACGGGACTCTAAGATGAAGTTATGGGATGTCGTGGCTGTCTGCCTGGTGCTGCTCCACACCGCGTCCGCCTTCCCGCTGCCCGCCGGTAAGAGGCCTCCCGAGGCGCCCGCCGAAGACCGCTCCCTCGGCCGCCGCCGCGCGCCCTTCGCGCCGAGCAGTGACTGTAAGAACCGCTCCCTCCCCGCGGGGGTTACCCCACCCGCCGCTCGCACGCACCCCAAGTCAGCCCCGACCGCAGTGTGGCCTCCCGACCCAGGGCAGAGCCGCGCTGGCGCCGACGCCCCCTCGCGGTTCGTAGCCACCGACTGGTGCCCCAGGACCCCAACACCTAGTCTGTATGTGGCACGCGCTGGTTTTGCCCCGCACAGGGGTAACACATGTTTCTGCTACTCATTTAGCGTTCCGAGGAACAGCTGTTTTCCCCAGCAGTACCACCACCACCACCGTAGGAGAACACGCAGTTGTCCCCTTTCCTCTGCTTCCCCATCACACATATACACACCCCCGTTTTTTTCTTCCAAAGCCCTCTTTCTCTGGGTGTGCCTGGCTGTGCTGAATTCTCCATCCTAAACTGCCCTTGCAAGGGAAGAGGCTGAGGTTTCATAAAACCAAGCCAGAGTCAGAGAAAACACAGAAGGGCCTTGATTTCCAGAACAAGCATCTGGGCAGTGTCAAATCTGTTCAGAAAAGTTCCAGTTCTAGAAAGACAACGATACATAGTGCTAGCTGGGGCTACGGGGAAAAGAAACAAACCATCGTTCACTCCACACATGACAATGTTAACTCTTAAGAAAAGACCAGGTTATTAATATTAGGAAATGAGTCTGTGATTTGCCTCTCAAAAATGTCTTAGCAGTTTATCAGGGCACATCAGCTATGATTTGATATAATTTACCCTCCGCTCTTGAGAAGTTTATCTATTGCATAAAGCAGAGTATGCTTCATCACAAGTTAGAGATTATTGGGGAGGTATGTAGCTAACAAAGGTAGCAGCAGAGAATTTGCACAACCCCAAACTAAAGCAATAGTGAGCGTCACCATAACCACTCACCACTCCCGTTACCCTTCAAGCTATTTTGCATTTGAAACATGCACAGTAGAAAGGGTCCCGGAGTCAGCTGTATGCTAGAGTCCCCCAAACCTATGGCCTTGGGCTAAAAATCGCCCAGGAAATGTGATGTGTTTATCTTATACTTAATTACAACAATTAAAGCACCATCTTCTAGAAGTCCCAGGTAAAAGAAAAAGTGCATTTTTCTAAGGCAAATTAAGACTTCAAGAGTGACTTAGGGTAGGAAAGAGAACACAGTTGATCCCTTGAAATTGAAGGAACTGTTCCAAGAGTTTCTGTCCATTAGTTGTATAAACCTATTTTTAAAGGCTTTGGTTTCAACCAGGAGTTTCCATCTTAGCGTATACAATGTTTCCATCTTAGCGTATACAATGTTTCCATCTTAGCATATACAGTGTTTCTGCAGTAGAAACTTAAAATGCCCTTTAGTGCCATTGTCTTCAGAACTGTACCCATGAGGGCTGAGTAAGTGGCTTTTCATTGGTTCAAGCAGCCTAGGTCAGAGGAACAGGAACACAGTGGAAGGTAATAGTTTTCTAACCAAGACATTCTGGAGAGAAAAACGACTGTGCCTGATTGTGAAGCTGATTAATTCATGGAGGTTTAATTAGCATATCAGTATCCTGTCTACCTAGGCTTATTTAATGCTGGCTCCTGGTGCTGGCTCTGCTTTGGGCTAATTCTGTGACCTTGGACACATTACTTACTACAGAACTCAATGAACAGTTTACAACTATACAATAAAGGAAGGCCTTTCCACTCCAAAATGCCAATGACCGTGAGATTGCCCCCCCCCCCACACCTGCACACTCCACCCTAACCTTCCTTTGGGAAAAGACTCATAAGAAAAGACCCCTGCTCACTGGACTCACCTGGGGAACTTTAATGACTGCTGATGCTGGGCTCCACCAGGAGAGATTCTGATCTCATTGGTTTGGGTCGTGGCCTGGGCATCTAGATATTTAGATGTTCCCCAAGTGAGTCTAATGTGTAGTCAGGGTTGAATCCCTATGGCTTGATAATACCCTAAGAAAATCCGTGCCTCATGTAAGGTACAGGCAGTCACAAAGCAAGCAAGGTAGCCGTAATCCTACTGATGGACGGCGGTAGCTGGGGGTTCTGGGGAAAGGGAGATCACGTCCCTTTTCCAAAAGTGACGCTAAGTCATCAATGGACAAGATTCTGACCACTGTGTTTACATTAGAACCAGCAGAACACAACTGATTCTGTTTTACCTATCGGAAGACCCAATAGATCCTTGAAAGAGAAATGTTCCCAAAGAGAAAGTGAGCTGCGTTCTAAGCCAAACTGACTCCTTTCCAGGTATGTTCAATTCGGTAGCAAGCTGTCAGTGCGGGGAAGGCGGAATAATGACAACGTGCAGACTTTGAACACTCAACCAGTGTCAACATGCTGACATTTATATCCTGCACGGTACGCCATGCAACTGGTTAAGGCTTATGTAGAAAAACATTCAGTCACTCGTTTCATTTGAAAATAGAAAGTACTGTAAATACTGGTCCCTCTTCTTTTCAAATGCTTGTAACTTAGTGACTGAGCAAAGGCTCTTTCATGCCACCTTGAGTCATTCTGTGCTGTTTAAAGGGGGCTGGACTGCACCCTGTCCACACACACACCTTTGAGGTTGCGTGTATTTTGCTGGTTCCAATATAAATGAAACAGCCAGAATTCTGTTCCTACCATTATCATGAGCTGAACCAACCAAGTAGAATTCATAACTGGCTCACTTGTTTGCCTAGAGGTTGACAATAAAGTTCTTGGACTGTGGCTGCTGCCTCCTGTAGCAACTTTGAACTTGTCTAAACTCAAAGACTTGTGATTTTCCTTTTGGGGCGTCCAAGACTTTTCCCTTTCACCATCTTCGGTTTTTTTTTATTTTGCTTTTTACCCATATCTTCTCCAAAGGGTGATTAGAGCAGGCCTGAGGCATCTAGAAAGCGAAACTAGAAGGTGATACGCACAGATGTCATAGCATTTTAGAGCCCAAAGGTACTCCTGTGGTCCCCAAGCCTAAAGATGTAAAGCAGCTTGTCCAAAGTGCCAGGGTTCCATGATGGCAGGAGGATGGTTTTTAAAAATTTGTGATCTAAAAGCACGTATTCATTCAACAAGTAATTAGTATGTGCCAGGCACTGTCCTAGGTGCTAGGGAATCCTTGGTACACAGGCAAAAGCCCCTGTCCTCATGAAACGTACTCTCTAGTAAAGGTACAGTGTGTGGTGCAATTTGGTAGGTTTGTAAACAAAAACTAAACATGAAGAACCTTGGGCTGAAAAGGTGGGCTTTCTGTGTGACCGGAAACCAACTAGAAGAAACACCGGGCATTCTTAAATTATTGCAGGTAATCCACAATTTATTGTAATCTAATGGGGTTATATTCCACCAGTTTGGTAGCAAGTCACACATTTCCCTAGAGAAACCATCTTACAAATCAAGCTATCAAGCTCCCAGACTAGCCCACAAAAATCTATGTAAACCCTGATAGAACTGAGATATAATTCACAATATTATTGGGCTAGAGTCTCTTCCTAGGTTGCCGGGTCCCCTAATCTGCAGAAGGAGGGCATAGAGCAAATCATGGAGTTTCAACAAGCAAGAGCTCATGTTCACACATTCAGATCAGTCTATGGTTTGGATCCCAGTCTTGCCACTTACCCAGCTGTTACTTAACAGCTCTTAAAGCGCAGTTTCCTCGTCTGTAAAATAGGAATACTATTCATCCTGCCTCCTGGGGCTGCTGTGAGAGTTAAACGAGATAATGCTTTGTAAAACCTGTGCCCCATAAACAACTATTGTACTTGCCACCCTCCTCCTTGCAGCATGCACCCAGTGAATGCCTTTGCTCCCGACACAGACTTTCACTTCAGCCCCTGCCAAGCCATTGCTCTAACCGGTGGAATTTCAAGCAGCCCCGACAAAGCATCGAGAGTGAAAGAAATGCAGGCCTTGCAGGGAGGCTATTTTGGGCCCCAGAGACAGTCAGTTGGTCAGCACGTAGGCGGGCCAGTCTTGCCTGGGATTCTGCCCCCCGGGTCAGCTCCCCCTGGCTCTTCCCAGGTTTCACAGCTCCTTCCCTTCCCCATTCTCTGAGCCCACATAGTTCCTATGGCATTGTTCCCACCAGATTCCCATGGTCATGTTAGGAAGACCCTCTTCCCCATGGGAAGAAGGGGGTCAGGGCGCACTAAGATCCTTACAGGTAGGTGATAAGGGGGCTGTTAGTTGGAGGCTCCCTGTCTTGAGATAGAGTATTTCTGTTTTAAGTGATCCCACCTGGATATTTAAGATGTGTCACAAACTCAGCAAAAAACAACTGTTAGTGAATTTAGTAAACTTTCAGCCCATTGTTCTTCGGCTAAGAAAGCTTCTAGTGCAATAAGCTGGTTAAATTTTAAGCTTTCAAATCTCATGTTGTGGGTTCAGAGTTCAGAATAAATAAGTGCTGTCCACCTATTGCTCCTTATTATTTTAGGGACTATATGAATAGATGATACTGTAATAAAGTCCCTATGCTGAAAAAGGGCTCTGCCACTTGGGATGGGGGTCCTGGATTCAGGAAATCGCATGTCAGGCTTTTAGGAAGCACTGATTTCTCACTTGAGATGTGAGACCAACATCTCATTCTGGCCTCAGTCTGAAGACCTATTTCAAACTGTTGCTGTTTAGAGAAATCTATTTCAGGCCTAATTTGAATTGGCCAGTCGTAGGACCTTAGGCCGATCCAACAGCCAAAGAATTATTCTCAAAAGATTCTACTTTCACTGATAGAAAAATAAAAGCTATCTGGCATTTTCCCCTCCTAATGTCCCTTTCATCTTTGTTTCTTTAGCACTTAATGGTCCATAGCCCCTTTATTCAATTAAAACACATATTCTTTCATTAATCACTTGAGCTCAATCAGGAAGCCAGTATTAAATATCTTTCATGCTCTAGGTGCTGTGTGGGCATCTAAAAGGCAAAATTGTGAACTTAAATAGCTTATGATCTAGTTTTAAAATATGGATAGGCC